>NC_081157.1:56065583-56100526 GCF_012432095.1 Onychostoma macrolepis | reverse complement strand
TGTGGAGCTTGGCCCAGGACAGATGAGAATGATTGCCAGTGTGATGGATCCACCTCTGATGCCAGTGCGAGAGGCTGGCATCCCAGTGCTCACAAGCCTCACAGCCTTAACACTGTCAAGCCCAACAGGCCTCCCTCTGTCTGCTGGGCTGCCTGTGATGGTGGTCACCATTTTGAGTGTGTGGGCTGCACACTGTGCCCCAGAGGTCTCTCTTGTCCGTGAATCTGCATCCACTTCAGCTCCTCTCAAGGCGGTGGCACCCACTTCTGGACTCACAGTCTGTCCTGTCACGGCCAAGGAGGCCCTCTATGAACTCTTCCAGTCCTGCCTGATCTGCCTTTGTGGTTACCTGCCTCGTAAGCTTTACGGTTTGTGGTCATCTGCTCCACTGTGGGGATCTTTGGTCTCATCTGCTTAACCCGCTCCGCCGTGGTGGCCTCCTGCTCTGCCGGTTCCACCTTGGCTTCCTGCTCCGCCGGCTCTGACCTGGTGGTCTCTTGCTCCACTGCTCCACGGTCTGCTACTGCTCCATTTTTGATACTGATATCAAAAACCAACTGTTTGCATACACCCCTATTTCCTGTCAGGAGCACTATTTAAGCTGCACTCAAACACACACATGGCGAAGTCTTGTTTAGCTGTAAGCGGACATTTCTGAGCATTTCCATGTTTACTGAGCATTTTCATGTTTACCTTGCCTTTTTTTTCCTTGCATGTGTTTTTGGACCTTGGACTGTTTCCTTGTTTTATTATTGTTTGCTGCCTGCCTTGACCATTGCCTGTTTTTCGGATTACTCTTTTGTCACGTTTTGGATACTGTTGTTTGCTGATGTTGGACCCTGACAGTCTTGACCATGATCAGTTTTAATAATGTTTGCATTTGGATCTTCATTGCCTTTCCCGGTCCATTACAGATTAATTTACTAAACAAATAAATACAGGAGAAGCCATCTCTGTGCATGGATGTTCTTCCGCCACCTTTGGCCTACACTGACACTAAAAAGAGGATTATGGAAAAAGCAGATCTCATTAATATTCATTAACTCATTACCATATCTATTCTGTATTCTGTAACTGTAGAAATGGCATTTCTAGATATCTGTAAATGTATTTTTAGATAATATTAAGATGTCAGTAATTCTATTTTCACTAGCTGAAAAGACAATTTTGCATATCAATAATTACTTTGATACTAGTAAAAATTCCTATCAAGAATATTCAATATCAATTGAATTCAATTGTTATTAGTTGTTGTTAGTGCTGGGCATAGATTAATCTAGATTAATCTCATCCAAAATAAAAGTTTTTGTGTACATAATATATGTGTGTGTATTGTGTATATTTATTATGTATATATGAATACACACCCATGTATGTATATATTTAAGAAAAATGTGTTATGTTTATATATTAAATATATTTATATATCATATAAATTATATTAATATAAATATATACATGTAAATACATGTAAATATTTTCAAAATATATACTGTATGTGTGTGTCTTCATATACACATAATAAATATTCACAGTACACACAGATATATTATATAAACAAAAACTTTTATTTTGGATGAGATTAATCTAGATTAATCTATGCCCAGCACTAGTTAAAATGTTAATTCTTGATATCTGTAAATGTCTTTCAACATGTTACATTTGTTATTTCTGATATCAATAATTAGGAGAGTAATTTCTGATATCTAGAATGACTTTTTCTTACTAGTAACAATGGCATTTATGATTTCGAATTATTGATATAAAAAATTAACATTTCTACCAGTAGCAATTCAGTTGTTGATATCAAGTATAGACATTTGCACTAGTAACCACATGATTACTGTTATCAAAAATAAAGGTTTTTACCAGTAAGAATTGTATTTCTGATATAGGAAATTGGAATTTCAACTAGTAAGAAATCAATTCTTGATATCAGTAATTGAATTTGAATGGCTGCCTATGGTGACTTTTAACTACTGAAAATACAATTACAGATATCAAGAATTAACATTTTTACTAGTGGAAATGTAATTGCTGATATCAAACATTTCCATTGTTACTAGTAGAAATTTAATTCCTGATATCAAGAATTATAATTTTAACTAGTGGAAAATTAATGGTTGATATCAAGAATTCATATCCTACAAATTAATAAAAGCCAAAACAGCATACCATAATTCTCTTTCCTCCTTATTTTATGCTCTTTCCTTATTTTCATCTAAACCACTAGATGGCACAAAAATGTGGCATGGCATTTTCCAAAACATTCCCTTTTCAAGATGCACGTGTATATTTGTCTGATCCTTGACACGATCGCGCACAGAAGTGCAAAGTTGATTATGTGCTTAATTGATCTAATATTTTATGTTTTTTGTAAAATGTTGTAGATTTAAGTAGAAAATGAGAATCGCTAAAATTAATTTGAGACAAGGTCTTCTTTATGATTTTCAGTTTTGTTTAAGATAATTAAAGCAACCGTTTTTAAATAACGAAAGAATATGTAAAAGTCTGCTATTTGGGGTAAAGAGTGCCCCTGCTGTTGGGGCTAAAAGCACACAGTAATTAACATTATAATTAATAGATGGCTGACTTTTCCATTTGTTGACATGACATGGTTAGATTCAGATGGTAATTATCATATATTATGTTGGGTGTCCATATTAGAGATAATCACCATGTTTAGAATGAAACCATCATATTTAAAAACATGATATTAATCATAATAAAATATCATGTTGTTACTACTGTAAATATATATTCAATTATTATTGGATCTCCTTCAATACTTTCAGAATCTTTACTTATTAAAATTATTTTGTTTCTGTATTTTAAAATATATATTTTTTATATTAACATTTTAATGACAGTATATTTATTGAACAAAAATGAATTCTTTTATTTTTCAAAATAAGCAGAAAATAGTACAAACTTTGCTAAAGTGATTGTTTTGAACAAGTATTAACTTAGACATTATTTAAAAAAAAACATTATTTTAGCTGAAGTATCAATACCGTGTGCCTTTTACCCCATGCTGGTGGGCCTTTTACCCTGTGTGTGGGGTAAAAGGCCCCTCTTGCCACCTCATACATTTATAAGATTTTTAAACAAAATAAACAACTTGAATGATTTATTTTCACACAAAATCTGTTGCTCCATTAGTGTTCAATACAACGTATATTTTTTCTTAAGGCGGGCCTTTAGTCCTGTTGTACCCTATATATATATATACAATTTTGTTTCTAAATTAACATGTAGCTATCCCATTACTAAAAACACATATAGTGTACCGAATATCCCATGAAAGTCCATGATGGCTTTATAAATAATAAACAAACATTACTGAGAGCACCTTAAAATGAAGATAAAGAATATTACTTACCCTGAAATAAAATATGGCAAAACAAAAATGTGGAGGAGGTAGAGGAGACAGTGGAAGATGATGCAAAATCTATTAAGTGAAAGAAATCATAATAATTTATTACTCACAAACATTAAAGTACACAACATTACAAATGTTGTATGCATGCTGCAAATTATGCTAACATGAATATCAAAGATACTTCTAAAGTAAAATTATAAGAATGTGCCTAGCAGTTAAAAAAACATCATATATTAAAGGACGCCAGTGAAATGTTTGCAGACAAGCAAAGGTAGATAAAGAAGAAATGACTGAATATTTATCTATCAAATAATTCTGTATTGATGCACAGAATAGTCAAAGAAAAAATATTCTACGATGAAACTGGCAAATCAGGATTATAGTTATTTATTTATTTTTAAAGAATTGTCCCTTTAATGTCTTCATTAAGACACTACTAACATTCTGCATGATGTTGCTTTTGATTGATCTAAAGACAAATACAATAGGGGAAGTCGTGGCCTAATGGTTAGAGAGTCGGACTCATAACCCAAAGGTCGCTGGTTTGAGTCTAATAAATGCAGAGCACTAATTCCGAGTATGGGTTACCATACTTGGCCACATGTCATGTTTATTTTTTTTTTTTTTAGTAGTAGTAGTATTTATTTATTTCTTTATTTAATTTTTTTTAAAGAATTGTCCCTTTAATGTCTTCATTAAGACACTACTAACATGTTGCTTTTGATTGATCTAAGCCCAAATACTGAGAGGTATCTGACAGTCTGTCAAAATATACTTACAAAGCCACAGACGCTCTGGTGCTATGGCTCTTAAAAGAGCCTTTGTGGTGTATGTAGCTGCTGTAGACACTAGCAAAAGAGAGAAAAAGAAGTAAAAAGACCAAATATGAGTGAGATGTGTCTGTACAAATTAAAATGTTTTCAGTTCCATCAGTGACTATTGATTAATTAATGTGTTATGATGAAACTGGTAAATTAGAGATGCAGGATTATGTTTGTTTGTTTAGTTATTTATTTATTTTTAAAGAATTATCTCTTTAATATCTTCATTAAGACATTACTAACATGCCACATAATGTTGCTTTAATTGATCTTAATTTATCTATTGATTAATTAGTTATGATGAATCTAAATCAGAGATGTAGGTTTACTGCTACTTACAACAATCAGATGGCAATCGACACTGAGAAAAAAAGAGAGATGAGAATAATTATTTTCATGGTATAAATTCTCAAAGTTTAGAAAAGGCTCTGATGAATATGTTGTAGCATTTGGACCAATCAGACACACAATTTTGCATTTGATTTAACAAATCAATTAGTTATTAGATAAACAAATGGTCACAGACCCCTCACCCAATACACATACCCGGTGCCAGTAGGACTGTCAAGGACTTCAGCCCCCCCTGGTCCCATGGCAACCCATCAGATAACACTAGTTTTATTGCTCAAAGGAATGCAAATGGCCGAGCAACACTCACTTCATATCCCCTTTAGGAAAAAGACCTTATGCCATAAAATGGAATCTTCTCTAATTAATTCATAGAAAAACCTCTCTTTGAATGAGCACACATATCATTAGGTCATTGCGTATATTATTACTGTTCTTGTATATGTTTTTGTGTATCGTATACTGTTCTATGCATGCTTTTGATAGATCAGTAGTTAATATCACTCTAATTGTAACATGTTTGGTCTCTATCAATTCGTCTTCGGAATGATCTAAGTGAGAGTGAATATTACATGTTGATACCTATGCAACATATTAATGTCCTAAGAATCTTTAATAGTTTGTATAACAACTTCCAACCCAACCCTTTGCAAATTAACATGCTCTCAGACAAAGAGTCATAAACCCCCCCAGTATTTCCAAACTCCCGCTTGGAAATTCAGCCTTTCTCATTGGTCAAGCCCATCCTGAGAGGCGTGACTTTTCTCACCTTAAAGGGCTCACGCACAGTTCTGCCTAAGCTCTTCTGCAAAAGCTCTACTGCCAAATCTCCGGACTGCTGCCCGTGTGGAGAGCCTGAGCCGGTACCGGCGTGCCCGGTGGGCTCCAACATATCTCAGTCTGTGGTTCTGTTAGATCCTAAAAGGATGTGAGCTAGAACTCTTCCGGACACTTAAGTTTTGCGCCAGGCCTTGCGGCCTTGACTTTCCATTCAACCAAAGCTCCTCGGACCTCAGAACACAGAATAACATCTTGTGGAATTCATCACTCTTCAACCCGGAAGAACGTGATCGCGAGTCCAAAACCTTGAAACCATCAAGACTTTTCATCTGAGACTGCATTCCAGACACACGCCAACAGCCATGGAAGTGCAAGTATGGTACATCTAACTAAACTAAACAGAGGTTTAGTATAAGCTATAGACTATCTTATGGAAAGAGTTAGGTTAACTAACTCTTTCCATAACTGCATTCTGTTTTCTCTAATGGCTTCATTCATCCACTTTAGCTCCCCTTTTGTATGTACGCGTGAGTGTATGTATGTTTGTTGGTTTAGATTAGTTATGTGTGTTAGCGTTTAGTTAATAAAAGTTGTGTGCACAAATTACATGAGTTTCTGGTTCTGCCTTGCAAATTAATGTCTCTTTACGATTTTGATCCTTACTACATGCTCTAATGCATTAATACTTAAGAAAGTATTTTCTGTGGCCACGAAAATATCCTTTCTTAGAGTTGATATGAACTTACACTGAATGGTCGCTGGACGACCAGATCAGTTGATAGCAATTTAATTCTGCTACAGTTATCACTGTTAGCCGATATAAATAATTGTTATTAATTGTAATTATTTATATACAATTCCCTTTTAAGCTAAATTTGCAACAATGTATAATATCATCTGATAATGCAGGATGAGAAGAGGAATGCAGAGTAATGTATCTGATGAGAATGCAGAGTAATGTATTTGATGAGACCTTAACCCACTAACAAATAAGCCACATTAAGATGCATTTTCAACAACAACAACAACAATTATTATCGATCATCTCTCAAAATGAGAGATGATCAATTCCTTTATAGAGTTCTAATCTATACAGGTGTAAACTAAAGGCTTATGAGTCTCTCTCTTGCTCTAGGTGCACACGCTCGCACCACTTTCCATACAAATTAAAGATATTGTGGGATTACAAATTTATTTAAATGTTTAATTTAGATTCCAATGTAATAATATACAAACTGAAGAAGTGATATACATTGTGTTTAGCATTTATGGTGAAGATGATGACATCAGATGAACGATTCAAGAGGTCCCTGCCAGTTCCTGTTCTCTTATTGTAAGTGAAATGAGCCAGACGACGGAGACTCTTGCCTTTTGTTTGTAATTGCTCTTGATGCCCCTGCCCCAATCTTTGGGCAGTTAGGCTGATTAGATGAGGAGTGGTTAAATGGGGCAGGATGCTATACCTGAATACCTCATTTGCATGCTTTAAGGTCGTCACCCAGGTGCTTTGTTTCCATTCCTAAGCACTGCCCCCTAAATGTATTTAAACTACAATGTATCACTGCTTTAGTAGAGACTTGGATGACTACAGCGACGCACAGCGAGTTCTCAATAAACAGTAACTTCTGTATGAAAGATATCCCAACGTCTCCTGGTCTTCACTTCTGAGTTGCCTAAGCTTTAGAAGATAAAAGTTCACAACAGATGGTGCCGTGACCCGGATAGAGTTCCAGCTTTTTCCAGAATCCAGATTGAAAACTTCAAGCTAAAACAAAGATCTGCTTCCAGACTGCATCTTTTGGAATCCAGCGAAAACTTCAAGCTAAACAAAGATTTCCAGACTGAATTTTTCTTTCAACCAAGGTTGTGGTGAGTGCTGTCTCTAATCCAAAAGAACCTTTAAGACCAGTACAAATTTGTTATCCTCTGCGCCGTCAGAGAAGAGTTAACAGACAGCTGTAGGGTTGGTTAACTAAGTTATCCTCTAAAAATGTACTTTTAGAGATGAAGGTTATCCTCTGTTTTCAGGCAGGGAAGATTAGCATCACGTGCTAATAGTGTGTTACCCTCTGTTTTCAGGCAGGGAAGATTAGCATCACGTGCTAATAGTGTGTTACCCTCTGTTTTCAGGCAGGGAAGATTAGCATCACGTGCTAATAGTGTGTTACCCTCTGTTTTTCAGGCAGGGAAGATTAGCATCACGTGCTAATATTGTGTTACCCTCTGTTTTCGGCAGGGAAGAATTGGTTATCCTCTGTGTAGGCAGGGAAGATTGGCATTTACGTGCTAGTTATTTTGGTTTGTCCTCTTTTCACAGAGAAGGTTAGCATTTCAGGCTAATAATTTTGGGTTATCCTCTGTTCTTGTAGGCAGAGAAGTTAAGTGTGAAGTGTTGGTAATTTGGAAAGTTAACAATAGTTAAGCTGTGTTAACAAATGTACCCTCTGTTGATCAGAGAAGTTTTAGTGCTTGTTTGTGTGGTACAGAAGAAACGTACAAAATGGTTAGAAGGAATGCTAGGCGGATTCCAACAACAGAAAAGGGTGGTCTTGCGACTCCTTTGTGGTCAGATAGTGAATTCAAAACACTGTTAGGGGAACAAATGAACCTAATGATCACTGAGAAAGTTAGACAAGAACTAACTGAGAAATACGAGATCCATCCAGACAAGACTTGGTCTGTAGATGAGTGTAAAAAGGTATTAGGAGCATGTATTTGCAAGAACAATGTGAAAGGTATTATCTGCTGCCACAGAGAATTTGGTTTAGCGCTAGCTACACAACAGTCTCAGCGTAACTCAGAGCTAGAGAAACAGAACAAAGAGCTCCGTGCTAGAGTATCCTCTTTGACTAAGAAATTGAACCGCAACAAAGCTTCAGAAAAAACTGATGTGGAAGAAGTTAGTCAACCGGATAACAATTATCCTGATTTACAAGCTTTCTTTGAAAGAGATGTAGCTCTCAATCAGTAATTGATGTGCCTGTAGATTCAGTGAAGGTATGTGGTGCTACGAGAAGATCTCAGGAATTGAGGGAATTGAAAGTGTTGCTCCCAACTCTTCTGTTGTCCAAGTACAAACTGTGGCCAAAGCGCTAGGACCTAAAGATATAGAGAGGCTATCCCAGAGCTTACCCTCAGCACGCACAGATTTTTCTGAATTTAGAAGAGCATTGATCAACAAAATGCGTCTCTCGACATGTCGTTAGCAGAAGTCACACAGCTGATGTCACAAATTCTAACTGAATCTGAATTCAACAGTTTTGAGTCTGCTGTTACTTCTGAACTACAACATGCCAGTAAAGGTGATTTGAGAGAAGGTGTTTTGAAAATTCTAAAGAATATCATGGGACCCAAAATAGACTGGTCCAGAATCACTAACTGTGTGCAAAGGAAAGAAGAAACTGTGAGTGAATACACTGAAAGGTTTTGTCAGTCAGCTGTAACTTACAGTGGAATAGTGGATGATTCTGAAAGTGTGCTTGATGACAAAGGACCACTAGTTCGAACATGGTTTGATGGCCTTTTATCAGAGTACAGATCAGCTTTGCCGTTCTTAGATCTAACATGGTCCACTGGAAGCTTGCAAAACAGCTTGGACAGGTTAGCTACTTGGGAAAGAGACTCTGATGTTAAAGCCAGAGTAAAGATTGCAGCAGCGTCCTTTAAGGTCAACACAGAGAACCGACAGAAACGTAAATGTCCTAAGAAGGAGGGCAGTTGTCATTACTGTGGTAAACCTGGACACTGGATGAAAGAGTGTAGGAAAAGCAAAAGACATTAGGAGAAATTAACAGCTTTACTCAGCTTCTACTCAGTCTACTTGGTACTCTGAAGCAGCCCTCCCGCTTCACCGAACTGTTGGAGCAGTTTGCTCAGGTGTTAACTGTTAGGCTGTGAGTGCTTAATTTCCCAGTAATGTACAACAAAGCTGAAAGATTCTTTGTAAATAAAACTACAGGAAGGTTACTGTCACTTCCTTCCATTGAGAGAATGCTAGTTAAGTACACTCACAGCCTTCAAAGCTATACTACAGCACACTCCAGTCACTCACCTATCCTCTCTGGGTTATGATGTTTGTTATGACTGACGTTCCATTAGAGGATGGAGATGTCACACACTAAAGTTTGCACACCACCTACAGGGATAGGTTAGGACACATGGACCAGTGAGGAGCCCAGGGAAGAACCAAGGCAATAGGCTTCGGGGGCCAACCCTGCGGTGAACATCCCCTCATAGGCCTTCCCCATCCACTAGTCCACCCTAACCTCACTGTTCTTTAGGTGTCACAGGAATTAAGAAATAGGGAAAGAAGGAACAACAATAGCAGACGCAGATTGAACAGAGGATACAACCCTAATGTTTGCAGTCTTTAGAACAAATACTGCTCTGTCTTTTGTTTTCTTTCTTCCTCTGTGCAGATACCACTTGATGGCTGTCCCAAGACCCATACGCGCCAAACCCCTCACCTGCGTATGAAGCCAACAACAAGACCCACTACCGAGCCAACTGTCACGGAAGACAGAACAAAGAAAAAAATACACAACGCAGAGAATCACATACGAGAACTTCAGTCATCCAGCAACATGATCAAGACATTCTTGATCTTTCAGCAAAATTACACCTGATGGCTGAAGATAATTCTTCATGGTTCGGAAACCTGTTAGTATCAAGTGTTTCATGCAACAAATGACTCACGCCCATCACGAGAAATGACAGTTCCAACCAGAAAAGACTATTAAGAACTTCACGGAGCTGCATGTTTGTTTCTGTGTCAGCATGCAGTTCGTCCCTACAGACAATCAACACAGAACAAGTGCTATGTGCCTGTAACGATCACAAGTTACAAGAATAAACTTTTAAGTGTCTAAATTTGTATTTTGTGAGAGTTATTAGAACTCTCAAAGGGGGAATTGTGGGATTACAAATTTATTTAAATGTTTAATTTAGATTCCAATGTAATAATATACAAACTGAAGAAGTGATATACATTGTGTTTAGCATTTATGGTGAAGATGATGACATCAGATGAACGATTCAAGAGGTCCCTGCCAGTTCCTGTTCTCTTATTGTAAGTGAAATGAGCCAGACGACGGAGACTCTTGCCTTTTGTTTGTAATTGCTCTTGATGCCCCTGCCCCAATCTTTGGGCAGTTAGGCTGATTAGATGAGGAGTGGTTAAATGGGGCAGGATGCTATACCTGAATACCTCATTTGCATGCTTTAAGGTCGTCACCCAGGTGCTTTGTTTCCATTCCTAAGCACTGCCCCCTAAATGTATTTAAACTACAATGTATCACTGCTTTAGTAGAGACTTGGATGACTACAGCGACGCACAGCGAGTTCTCAATAAACAGTAACTTCTGTATGAAAGATATCCCAACGTCTCCTGGTCTTCACTTCTGAGTTGCCTAAGCTTTAGAAGATAAAAGTTCACAACAATATTATGAAGAATAATTTTATAATTTGTTTCGTTAACATGACAGATGACTCTCAAACGAAAGAGCATCTCTCAAACGGAGTGGATTGGCTCCATTGGCAATGACGTCAAACTACTGTAACGACATTTAACGGCGCTGATGAGCGGACTTTATATAAAAAGGCGGAAAGTCGTTGTCTGTGTGAGATGTGATACATTTACCGGGAAAAGACAGTCCAATTTTTATAAAAAAATTACTGGGTTTCATGAGTGAAAATGGCTGTTATTCATTTTAGTGGTTAACCTACAACCCTGAGAAAAACGAACTGTTCCCTCAGATTGCGTTAACTTGGCATTAAACATCAAATAATGATGGGGTTTTCTAATACTGCGGTGTTTGTGTTTTACTATACTATATTCAAAGCAATGGTGTTACCAAAAATATAAGTCATACTTTTTTTCCCCTGCCAGTTTGAGAGTCCCACTTTGTTAAATATAATTGAACAAGCCTAGGTGGCATACGCACGCGAGTCGCCAATAAGCCAATGGATGAAGAAGAGCCGGTGTAGTGAAGAAACATGCTACCTATCAGAATGTGCTACCAAAAATATATTTGCATTGTAAGTTTAGGGTAAGGGTGAGTATAGGTGGGTAAGTTTAGAGTAGACGTAGGTGTGGACATTAAAAAAAGCCTCAAACCACATGAATAAGATACCGTTAGCACAATCTGATGGGTCGCATGTTTCGCTATCGATTTGTGCTACCTATCTGTTTAATGGGAGGTAGCACAATCTGAGCAGGTAGCACAAATTGTCAGAACACCGGCTAGCCGCGCTGAATGTGATCACTGTTGATGGTTGAGAGGTAAGCGTGATATGTGGAAATGTATGGTTTTATTATAATGTTTGTCATTGGTGGGATTGTTGTAGCATTTGTAAAAGTGAACTAATTTTGATGAACAAATTGAGTTTTACCCAACCATATGTTGTAGCAACGCGTTTTGCAACTGTAAGGATCCACCCGCTAGTCCAAACAACGTTGTATAATCCTGATGTTAATTATAGTATATTGACGATGTTTACCGATCTTTATGAGTGTGATTGCAATCGCTAGAACAGCTGCGTTAGCCCGCTAGCACCACTGCTCGCGCTGGTAAAGTTTACAAGTTTAATCCGCCTGATTGTTACGGGTTTTGTGAGATAAATGCCTGGTAATAATCGCTATTACTAGTGACTTTCTCATTTCTTCATACGATTCATTACTGTGCAGTTTATTATTGCAACATTGATATTTGAGATTGATGCTTTTGTTCGTCTTTCACATATTAGTGTACGTTGCAAGTTGTTTAGTAATAATGCTGTAATTGTTGTTATATTTGTCAAGTTATATATACATGTAATCGGGTGGTATTAGGGTGTGTGGCACGCAAAGAGTGTACTTCCCCTTTAAGAGAGCGGCTGCTAATGATGACACGCTAAGGGTGCGATACAGAGACAGACCGTAGGGCTGTAAGATTCCAAAATTTTTGGAATCGAGTCCGATTCCGATTCCTGGTTCTGGAATCGATGGGAGTCGATTCCGAGAATCGATTCCTCTGTTGTTTTCGATTCCTTTTCGATTCTTGTTTTTTTTAGATCGAAGGAACCTAATCTCGCCATGACTGCAGAATATAAAGTTCGTAGAAAGTATCCTTCTCATAATATGAAGCTTTATTCGTAAAAAATGACAATAAATTTCTATAGCTATGATTGATTTTTAAAATGTAATTTTGTCTGCTTTGCCCGTGAAATTAGTCATAGCACTGCTCAGCAAGGACATGCATTTATCGCATGAATTGAACAAGACATGAAGTGTCTAAAATAAATGTGCACAGTTCAGCTGAATGATGAAGTTTACTTTGACTGTATGCTTTGGATAAAATTAGCAAACTGTACATTGAAACAAAATAACCAGAACATTAACAATAACACTGATAGAGCTCGTGGTTTATCTGTCAATCAGATGCGCTCTCGGCCACTGATCTATGCTCGTGACCTTTTCTTTTAGAATTATCATTGGCTGATAGAAATAAAAATAGAATTTTAGATGGAAATAAGATCACGTCATGATCTATTCTGTCGTGCAGCGCTCAAAATTGTGGACAACATAAGCCAGTTCCACCGTAAAATAATCCCTGAATAATGTTTTTTTTTTTTTTTAACTGGTTCATTAAAAGTATCCGAAAGAAACTTTTCGTGGAAACGAATCAGACTTCTACGGAGCCCTTTACAGGACATTGTGGTGGGAAAAATTCGGGGTGAATGGAAAAAATTCAGGGTGGGAGGAAAACATTTTTTTTCAAATGTTTTGCGTTCTCTCGCAAAACTTTTGCGTTCTCTCGCAAAACCATTTGAGTTCAGACAAACTCTTCCGGTTTACTTTGCAGATTGCAGTGGTAACAGCTCGTATGTTCACATCCAGCGGTTCATAGAGTTTTATTTTGAACTTGCACTCAAAGTAATACAGTCAGTGCTTATTTCGAAGCACGGTTTTGGGACATTCTAAAACGCTTAATGTGGCTTAATATTTTAAAACAGTGACATTGGAGGACTAAATTCGATAATAATAAATCCTGATAAAAATGATTAGGCTAACATTAATAACCTTATTAATAATATTACTAAGCAGAATAGCCCAGAATATGAACGCAGCGCCCTGCACGTTAAGCCTTTTCTTCCCCATAGAAAACGCTTAAGGTAGGCTATAATGAAAGGTTCATGCAGCTGGTATGTTCACAATGGAACGGTTCATAGAGTTTTTATTTTGAACTTTGACTCAAGTATAAAGAAATACAGTCAGACAGTGGTTAGTTCAAGGCACGGTTTTGGGACATTCTAAAACGCTTTAATGTGGCTTAATGTATAACAGTGACATTAGGACCAAATTCGATAATAATAAATACTAATAAAATGGTTAGGTTTATATTAATAACCTTATTAATAATATTACTATTAATAAAGGAGAATAGCCCAGAATATGAATGCAACGGATTTGGTATTTTTAAATCACCGTTTTCATTATAGCCTACCTTAAGCGTTTTATGGGGGAGAAAAAGCTTAGGCTACGTGCAGGGCGTTGCGTTCATATTCTGGACTATTCTGGAAGCGTTTGTCCGAACTCAAATGGTTTTGCGAGAGAACGCAAAGTTTCTCGAGGAACGCAAAAAATTTGAAAAAAAAATTTCCCTCCCACCCCGAATTTTTCCCACCACAATGTCCTGTAAAGGGCTCCGTAGACTTCTAATCAATTTTAGCGAGCATGGGGCGAAGGGTAAATATAAAAATGAAATAGATCTTTTATATATAAAAAATAATATTTTATCTCACAACTCTCGTAATTACCGCTTTTATCGAGCATGAGGCGAATGGTGCTTCTCAAACGGAAGGCTGCATCCTCAAATTATGATGATGCAGTACCGACTCGTTTTCTTTCAGTTTATTTTCGTGAATTTAAATGTGTGCAGCCTTCGTAGGATGCAGCCTTCCGTTTGAGAGGCACCCATAGATAAGCTTTGTTGAACTGAAAAAAGCTCTGAATGAGGAGTCGATTCCTCTTGATGGAATCGATTCCAACCTTTGGAATCGACTCTCGATTCCCAACGCCTCGGAATCGATTCCCAGCTCTAACAGACCGTTTAAGAAGTGCATGAGAGACAATTTATGTGAGTACATATGATGATATTCATTTAATCTGCTGTGATACGATGTGTTTGTTTCATCCCGTGTATGTACAATGTGTATTTTTTTGGTTAGGGATTGGGATGAACGGAGATTGTTTGACATTGCACGTGACTAGTGTTACGGATTCTCAGTAAAACAGAATTCGGTAAGTCTTAAATGCGATGTCTATGTGCATAACGTAGTTGAATTGCGTGCTTAATGTCATTTGTACATTTATATTTGATTTCCATGTAGCATTGTTTAATTGGCTACGTGCACAAGCGTAGTGACGAACTTCCGCTATTGTCCAGAAGTCGGCAAATCGGTTTCCGGTTTACTTCACCGCTATAAACAAACAAGATGAGCGCTGCTGCAGTTGTAAGAAAAAAGAAATATAATGTGCGTGACACATCGAAGTTTCTAAGAGCTGTCGGTGGATCTAAGGAGCACTGCTGTGTACCACTTTGCTCTGCTTCAAGTCGGTATAACAGTAATTTGAGCTTCCACTGCTTCCCGAAGGACACCAACCTTCGTGCGCAGTGGCTGCACAAAATAAGGAGGGCACGATTTTCGGTGACCACCCATACTAAGGTATGCAGCCGACATTTCCACGATAATGAAATTCACACTACTGCTAAGGGTAGACGGGTTTTAGCCGTAGGCTCAGTTCCATCGTTATTCGAGTGGAATAACTACACTACGGTGTCACGGGCCGGTGTTTGGGAACGCCGATCTCGACCACCAAGTCCAGAACCTGCCCCGCCGGGGCCTGATGAAGACATCGAACAACCCGTCATGGTCCCGATGGTCGTGGACCACGATTACGTAGCCAGTCGTACTGTATGTGTGGACCGGGAGCGGTATGAAGGTGCGTTGATGGAAATCGAGGCGCTGAGAGAGCAGCTCCAAACATGTCATCTTCATCACTCCTTTGGACTTAAAAGGTTTGCTTCTTCGCCTGAAGACATCAGATTTTACACCAGGTAAGATAGTTAATATCAACATCTTCTCATAACTGTTTACTGAATGACTGACTGACCAAGTAATTATTTTTTTCTCTGTATTCTTAATCATATTCTTGAGCACTTATGGCAAATCAACTAATTTTAATTGCAATACTGTATTTTAGATTCCCCTCATACGAGCATCTGATGGCGTTCTGGAACCTGATCGAGGCAGCAACAGCAAAAATGGTTAGGGTCACCAGGGCAAAGAAAACCAATGCTACTACCACAACAATTGAAAGCCCTTTAACCAGACCAACTGTAAGTTTTCTTTTCTCTCTCACACACACACATACCGAAGCATGAAAAGGATGGTTTTAAACTGACTCCCATTAATAAGGGTGTAATGACACCCTCGTTTCATGATTTAATACATAGATTTATTTTACACGAATATGCTTGCACTCTGTCACATTTGGCATTATGAAGACCCTCTAAATATTCCCCCATTGCATTATTATACATTATATTATTTAACAAATGAATGAAAATGACTACAATATATATATATATATATATATATTTGTAGTTTTAATGTACTGACACTAAAACTAAAAAAAAAATCCAGTTTACAATCACAGTAATTTTCATTTTGAGTGAACTATGAACTATACACAAAACAGATATTCACTATCCACAATACATATTGTTGTTGCATTTTTGTATTGCGATATATTGGTACACACCTACTCAAACTCATCTCCCCCCAGAAACTGCTGCCGATCGGTGAGCTCTTCCTCTTCCTCGCATACCTGTCCACTGGCTGTACCCAGAGAGAGTTGAGTCATAGATTCAACATCCACAGAGCAACAGTCAGCCGAATCATTGTGACCTGGGCCAACTTCCTCTACAGCTTACTGGGCTCGGTCTGTATATGGATGTCTCCTGCAGCTGTGAAGGCCAATCTTCCACCCGACTTTGATGGCAGCTACAGCGACACACAAGTAGTGCTTGATTGTACAGAGATACGGTGTCAAACACCTTCATCCCTTCTCCTTCAGAGTGAAGTTTTTTCAAACTACAAGTCCCACTGCACCTTTAAGGCTATGGTGGGCATGGCCCCTCATGGAGCCCTTACGTTTGTGTCAGCACTCTTTGAGGGTTCCATGAGTGACAGGGAGGTGTTTCGTCAGTCAGGGATTACATCACTCTTAACACCTGACATGGCCATAATGGTGGACAAGGGATTCTTGGTGGATGACCTTGTACCTGGGCCTGTTCATCGTCCTGCCTTCCTCTTCAAGAGGGCCCAAATGTCAGAGGTGGATGTTCTGAAGACACAGTCCATTGCCCGTTTGAGGGTGCACATTGAAAGGTTAATCAGAAGAGTAAAAGAGAATAAACTGTTTGATACCACTATCCCTCTCTCCATTGCAGGGAGCATAAACCAAATCTTCACAGTCGCTTGTCTCCTCTCAAACTACCAAAATGGACCTCTGGTCAAGAAATGGAGATTATGAAGTGAGATACTGTAACTGTAGCCATATCTTCTGCCAAAGAGATCAATATTAACTATTTTTGTGTTCAACATACAGTATTCAAAAAAAATAACATCACTTTGTAAATTGTCTCTGATATAATTTGTAAATATCTTTATAAATTGTGAGAACTTGAAGGTGCAACAATAAAAAACACCTAAAAATCACAGGCATGGTCATGTAATATTTTGCAGTTTATAGTTGTTAAAGAGGCAATTGCCAGAGACGTCTACCTTCTCTTGAGTACAATGGTAATAAATGACTGGTCTTTTTCTTGCGGTGCACAGTGTTAAAATACTTTTATTGTGCTTAATCATAAAAATATATTTCATTTTCACATTTAATGGTAACACAGAAGAACATACAATATTTATTTGGAAACACTACTACACTACACCTACTCCTGAAGCATTAGACATTTCTGTATATAGACAGAGAAATAAAACCTGTCTACTTTTTCTTTGATTGTATCCAAAACATCACTGTCTCTGTAAACTCTTTGGATGAGTATGTCTTCCTCGGCTGAAACTACAAAATCACACCAATCCATTCCTGTAATTAGCATCTGCCCCTGTATTTGCCAGTAGTAAGCATGGTTTTTTTTTAGCTCTAATGTGCCTGACTTCATTTTCAGATATGGGCAGTCAACGTAGCTTTTAACATTAGGGCATTTCATCTCAATCAGCCCAAACGGACATGGCTCTGAAGGGTCAAAGATGATCCCGTCTGGAGACGCCCCCAGCCAAGGAGCGTCAGGGTGAATGACCAAACCACAGGGGAAGTGGTTGACCCTTTTGATTTGACAGTATTCACAGATGGCATCTGCCTCTAATTCAAGCCCCCTCTTCATAGCCGCTGTCTGACGGGTTCCTTGCAGTATCCGGTTAGCCAGACCTTCTTCTGTCTTCTCTTTAACCTGGCAGATCTCTCTGAATCATGAGGCAGTCAGTCTATGCCTCCTTAGTTGATGCCATTCAGTACACAAACTTTGGTCTCTAGTAGCACATTCATATTTGTGTGCCATGTCCCAGGTGACCTCCAGACTCCTAAGGTGAAGCTGTTGTGGTTCAGTGCAGACAAACATGCAACTGGATGGCTGTAGGCGGTAATTCTGAAGAGGCACAGATGGTTGTGGTGGGGCAGCATGGAAGGACAGGTTTCGCTTTGCTATTGCAGGTTGTTGGTAGGACAAGGGACTACCGGCTTGAACCTTGCCCAGGGCAGAGTCGACCAGGGGAATTTCACAGCTGATGCCCATGCTGCAGATCATCGGTGCCTCAGCTTTAGAGAAATCTTTATAAACCTCTGTCACCTGGAAAGTAACAATTAGCATACCAGTAACTTTCCCTGTAATTTCTATCCACAGTATGTTATGCATGGCATACAAGTTCATTATGAAGGAACCTTATGAGAACATTATCCTGTTGATTTCAATTCAATTTCAGTTTTTTTTTTCTTTGAAGCAGAATTTGTGTTTGTATAATTGATGGGCCGTAGTACATTTAATTAAAAGGAAATATTCATGAAATGCGTGTGAAAAGAAAGAAAATCATGAAATACTGGTATACAGATTTTGGTTGATATATCGTACTGTACAGTGAAATTTGCTATTGTTATATCCCTACTGACCTGAAGGACGGACAGATCAGGCAAATCTCCGGTCAGGCCTTTGTATAGTGTGCTCCTGTGTAGAACATAAAACTTTAATGAGTGGGAAGTGGCATATCCACAGGTATTTTAATTCAGACATGCAACATATTGTAATAAATCTACAACATTGAGCCTTTACCTTACACCCTCGGTTGTTGCTCTACACTTTGGTTTAGCAGACAGCACAGCCATCTTTTATTATATATATATATATATATATATATATATATATATTCTATATAAACAGTCCAAATTAGATTGGATTAGATTATGTTGTATAATATGCTGACTGCATTAGATCAAAATCTCAAAGTTGTTTATTTGAAACATGATAGCCTAATACCTATAACACAAGATTTCATCTTAAACGAATGACTGAGTTGAAAACTTGAATAAGAACGCATTTTACCCGGAGGGGACCAGCTAGGGAAACTTACCTGCCTACAATAACTGTTTTCATTAGATTTGAGTTATATTAAACATAAGTAACCTTAGCCAAGTCCCCAGGAACATCGGGTTATAATAAGTAACAAGCTTATAACATGAACAAGAACGCATACATAAACAAGAACGCATACATGAACAAGAACGCATACAGTAACCCGAATGGGGACCAGCAAGGTCAACTCACCTGCCAATTTTAGCCTCTCTTTTCATTACCTACTCATTTAAGAGTTATAAATTAATAAACATGAATTACCTTTGCTAAAACCCCAGGAACACCGGGCTATTAAAGTAACAAGCCTATAACTGCTGTTTTATCAATTCTAACTTCACCATACACTCAAACTGTGAGGTTTCTCTGCTTTCCTCATGGACCTGTAGCACAACGCCCTGACAGTGACTTCACCTGTGCCCTGAACTTTATTAGAAACTGAGAGGAGAGCAAGTTAATACAATTGATATTACAATTATCACAAAAAATAACCAACAGTCTGTGTTTAAAACTAAGAAAAAACAAGCTTCTATATAGTGCTACTACTAGCGTTACATTAAAAACTAGCTTAGCCGCTATCTGCCAGCACACCACATTAGATTAAAATACTTACCCTCGTAGTTGTGCAGATAACTCGATATGTAGAGTTTAAAACCCTTGTCCCTCTTGCTTGTCGGAGCAGGGGACCAGGCATCAACAATGCGATGAACATCGCTGACGGTTATTTTAGGAAGATCCTGGAGACATCGAGTAAAAAATGACATTTTCGGCGACGCGCAAGTAAACCGGAAACAGATTTGCCGACTTCTGGCGACAGCGGAAGTTCGTCACTGCGCTTGTGCACAGAGGCTATTCATTTGATGAAAATGCTGACAGTCGTTCTGTTTATGTGTAGGGTGCCACTGCCGTGTTTGTGTGATCCTAAAGAATATTGTTTCACCCTAAAAGTGTGCCGTAACATTAGAGATAATTGTACATTTCGGAAGAATTGACACTTTATTTGAGTTTTTCTGTATTTACTTTTTGATTATTCTTGTGAAACCTCGGTTTGGAGTTTAAGCACAGTTATAGTGACCCCTTGTGGTAAATCTGAGTAGTATCTTTGATGTAAGTTGAGTGATATTGAATTATCACCTGTTATTTGTTGAACCATTGATTAAAAATCGCCTAAGATCACAACCAAGAAAATCTAAAACCTGATTCTGTGTCAATTGATTTATTTTGTTAACTGGCAACATACAATAAGTATTTATTTCTGTTATTTGATTTCCAGAAACTACCTCAAGTACACTGCTCTGTGTATATGGTTCCTCTTGTACAATAAATGGCTAAACTCTATCTGATGACTCCAACTCCCTGACCAGAGTTCTGCAGCGGTCAATAACACCATTACCAGTTTTCAGTGGGGCAATCCCCAACAGTCTAGGTCCGTGTTCAATCTGACTCCAATTCCAAGTGATCATTAAATTTAGACTGTACTTCAAATTAAAAACTGGTCACAAATATCGCTTATATATTAATTTAGATATTTGATTATTCTAGACATCCCATACTTTCAATTATCCGTTCACTGGGGACCTAATGTCGCACAGAGTCTCACACCCCGGGTTTTGCGTAGATCTCACGGACACAAACTCGCCAGTCCGATGTTAGTCAGAGGATGTAGGTAGACTAATACCTACTTGTCTGCCACCAACTGCTTGCTTATGACAAAAAGTGTAGTTTACTTAGTCCTTTCCCGTACAACTTGCTAGCACCAGTGATAGACAGAAATCTGAGGTCTCTGATGACGTGCCTACTGCTCCGTTCATTCATGAGCCTTCAGTTTGATCTATCCTGGCCGTAGATTTGCGGTAACAAAAGCCTCCTCACAGTCAAATAGTCAATGATTTCAGGACAGTTCAGAATAAATCAAATATAACAATTTATTATTAGTCAGGTAAAGCTGTATCATGCCAATTACATAATGAAACAATTAAAAGCCAATTTAGAAAGGATAATGCAATTGTGAATCACATTGTAACCGCGTAGCAAACCTGCTCCTGTACATAGATATTGTAGCTATATGGGAAATAACAAACAAATTTAACATAGTCACTCATGTAACAGTTATCCTAAATTAAAACAAGACACACGGTCTAAAATGCATAGCAAAGCACTCAGATGTTTTAGAGAATAAACTTAATTAGCCTACGTGCACATGTAGTAGCACAACCAATTATACAGTGTGCTCTATGTGTTTAACACAATTACATTTTGAATCATACCTGACAGCAGAGAGACACACAGCAGCAGAGCTCCAGAGACCCTCACACACTGCATGGGGTTTTCTGACTACAGAAATTCCAAAGTAGTGTTTTGTCACTTCCCTTATATACCCAAATAAGAAAGACAAAAAATCTTCAGATCAGTTGTAAAAACATAAAAGACCTTTTAGTGTTTTTGGTTCTAGTGCTCCTGGATGAAGATGGATAAACATTCCCGCAGACCCCTAAAGGGGGACACACCCCCTCCTCAGCAGAACACAATTCTACAAAAGTTTTCAATATTTCTCATAATACAAGTGACTAATGTGAAATTGAGACCAGTTTACCAATCGCACAGAGACCTTTAAAATGATACCAAACATGAAAGGGTTATGATTATGAATTCTGAAGATACAGTAAATGCATGATATAAATATAGCAACTCCAGCTCTTGACACTTCTATGTCATGCCCAGGGGGGGAGGAGGGAGCCTAAGTATGGGTCAAGGGACAGATGAGCAAATGGTCTTTCTCCCAGATCTTCCTGTCAGTTTAGAACATTTATTGTTTTATTGCATGTCATGTGTGCTGCAAGAGTTCCTGAGCTTTGGCCTCATGAGGAATTAATTTCATAAAGGAAATAATTTCACTCCTTTCACAACCAATGTTTTGCCTATAAAAATACAACTTAAAAAACTTAAAAAATAAAACTTAAAAAACTTAAAAAATAAACTACAGGGAACATTCTCTTTAGGTTATAAAAATAAAACCTAAAAATAACCTGCAGGGAATGTTCTGGGAAGGTTCTATTTAGGTTATTTAAAAAATAACCTACAGGGAACGTTCCCAGAACGTTCTTATTTGGCTCCCCAAAAAATAACCAACTGGGAACCATACGGGAACGTTAGGGGGAATGTTTGTTGGGATGTATGAAATCAAGTGAAACATTTTAAAATATGTGTCATTTCATTGCATTTAAATGTCTCACAACGCCAAGATGTTTTTTTTTAATGTTCTATAAATGTTCTATATCATTTTGTAGCAAAAACTGTAGTCTACCACATCCAGTTCTCAAAAGTCTTGTGAACAAATGTTCTGTATGTGTTTTATGGCCTTATTTCAGTGACTTAAAATTTTTAGTTTTCACTAACCACACATAAATGTTGTTTTCTCAAAAACACAAACATGTACTTTCATGCTGCTCACATATTATCGTAGCCCAGTTTGTGCTGATTACAGTGTAATCAGACTTTAGACATTAATATGTTTTTAAGATACTGAAAAAGGCAGAAATGTCAGGACATGAGAAACTTCTCCAGGGCCCCAAAACCCCCTCAGACCCCAGACGGTTAACTACTGGAGTGACTTGCAATGACTGGTGATGTATAACTGAATAATGTGCAAAAAGTAACTGAAGACTGGAATCTCTCTTATATGGCAGAAAACCTATGTTTACTTGCAAGACATTTCTGGTTGAATTAACCCTCTGGCCCTCTTCGTTTAGGAGTCACTCTTGCCTCCTTCGTGGTCAAAAGTGACCGAAGCCTTGAAATGTAACTTTTTTTTTTCTCAGGAAAATCAATATAATATATTTTTGTTCAATAATATTTTTTGATTATTATTTATGATTTTTAGGGAATTTTATGATACTATGCAATATTGATATAATTTTAATGAGCTATTTTCTCCATTAGAATTAATATATATTTTTTATTTCTTTATTTACTTACTATTTTTTAATAAATGCAATATTTCACATTAAAATAGAGTGAAGGCATTTAAAATCCATTTTTTTTAAGTGAGAGAATTGGTCCATCTGGAGGCATTAAAAAATAAAAACAAAAAATGTGTAATGTTGCGTAACCTCTTGTATTAGCAACCTATATAGATATATACAGAGGCTTTTGGATTCCCGTTGTTTTTTAGACATAATTTCTTAATTTATTTAGGTTTTTCTGTGTGATATGATACTGACTGTGAGAATCATTTATTACATAATAATCAGTTCAGTGATTTCTCACCTAGAGCCCAGTGTGCTGCCATCAACCCATTTCCATGTGCCCTCCACATCACTGTCAGTCAGACCGATATAAACTATAGCAGCACCAGACATGTTCTTAACAAAATCCTGAGCAAAAGAAACAGTTGCGCATTTATTTCATGAATAGATACACTTCATCTGATCATCTCTCATTCAGCTGCTAAACACTATAAACACACATAAAACTGCTTTTCACTCACTTGTTCCTGTCTGTTGTTTATGATGATCAGATCTGCTCCTCTCTCTGTACAGTATCTCCTGCTCTCAGTCCAGTTCTTCTGCTCATTGGACTTGTAGTAAAAACTGGATTGATAGCAAGTCCACCCAACTGTTAACAGAACCAGTTCAGCTGTTAGCTTTTTATTCCCATTTACACTCATCTGTCCGTATCTTATAACAGATAAAATAATCATATATTGTGTGCACAGAAAGTTACAGAGACCACAATCCAACTCCATGGTTTTTAAATGTCCGCTGTATAGCAAATAACTACATAGACAATAGAAACTTTACCACAAATCTGAAGTTCATTTCTCAGCTGGTCTCTCTCATTGGTCAGATTTTCAATCTTGGATATTATCTGCTCTCTCTCATTGGTCAGATTTTCAATCTTGGATATTATCTGCTCTCTCTCATTGGTCAGGTTTGTGTTCTTGAGTATCAACTGCTCTCTCTCATTGGTCAGATTTTCAATCTTGGATATTATCTGCTCTCTCTCATTGGTCAGATTTTCAATCTTGGATATTATCTGCTCTCTCTCATTGGTCAGATTTTCAATCTTGGATATTATCTGCTCTCTCTCATTGGTCAGATTTTCAATCTTGGATATTATCTGCTCTCTCTCAGTGATCAGGTTTTCATTCTTGGATATGAGCTGTTGTCTCTCTTGAGTGAAGAAGACACACAGTACTATGACTGCAGTCAGCAGAAGAACACACAGCAGAACCAAACACACTACAGCTGATCTGGAGCTTCTGATCTTCACACAATCACTTCCTAAAGAACACAGACATGCTGTTAGTCCCTTCACTAGCATTAAATACAGCACAGGTACAAAACTGCTTTGTCTGTTTGAAGGTTTGTTCCTGTGCTACTATTTTTCATGAGGAAAATAATTAATTATTACATTCTGTACCTGTGTGTTCAGATGGCTGGATTCTTGTTGTATTCGGGTCGTTGATCTCCATTGTGATTTTACCTCTCATAGCATCAGCATTTTCATAGAGATCATCTGTCTTCTTTTGTCTTGCTCCTGTGTCCATTTTCTGAGTCGTACCTTTATTGAATTTCAGAGAGTTCCAGTGAAGACGAGAGCATCCTTAAATATAACCTAAATGTAGGCTAATATATTTTTTAGATACCAACTAACTAATAACCATAACAACTAAGACTAGCAGCGTTTCAGAGCTGGACATTATTATACTCCTGTTGTGTGTCCTGATGTGTGGAAAGGTTTTTTTTTTTTTTCTTATGTACAGAAATTCAGCTCACCTCAGAAGAGGTGTTTGTTCTGTCAGAAGTTTAATGATTATACCAGAAACTTGCCACTGTTTGATTATTCAAAATGTTATCGTCAGATTTTCCAAAACTGACATTTCTGGAAGGTACAAATATATTAGGATTCAGGGCTCGCAAAATTTCAAAATCCCTGGTAGCCCTTCGGGCAGGTACTCTTCAGATTTTGGTAGCCCGAAAATTAATTCAACTAGCCCGAATTAAAAAATTACTATTTTATTTATTTATTTTTTTTTTTAAATATAGAAAATCAGATAGGAGTTTAAATGTCAATCAAAAATATTATCAATACACAAATATCAACAAATATGAAGGAAGGAATTTTATTTCACTATTTACAGGGTATCTGCAGAATTTTAAAAAATATATTTAAGGCAATTTATGACCCATTTTAAGAGCTGCACAAGTAAAATGAACACAGAATGAGCGAGGTTGGACAATGTCTATGGTAACATACAGTTTTGAGCCATAAAATTACATGATTTGCAGTTCAGATACAGGTTTTCACGAAAACAAAAATCTTATTCAACAGCGTTTCAGGCTATAGACCGTTTTTATGAAAAAGGATCAATCAAGCATATAAATTGTTAATTTAAAACGTATAAATATTACTGTCTTAATTGTGTAGATTTTTAGAAGGCACATCAACTTCTTTCTCATTTACAACTCTATGTGTTTGCTGCGTAAAAACATGAGTTGATATTTGCATTGATCTGACCATAAACAGCAAGAAAGGCTTATTGGAAATGCAAAATCATTCTCTGCCACGAGGTGGCGCTTTAGGAGCGCTGAAATATTGCGGTTTCCCCGGAAACGCTGGACACAAAGCAGCTCCGCGCTCTTAAACGCTGCTTTATCAGGAATTATAGGTAAAATTAAGTTAAAATGCCAACGACAAGTTTCTGAGGACAGTCGGTTCCCTTCAGATACATTCACATAAAGACATCCGCGCCGCGTTTTGACTTGAAACGTGCAGCGCTCATATTTATTCAATGACATCATTGCCTTTTGAGGTTTAATCCTGCCTTATCGCCACTCATGTCTTTCCATCCCCAACTGTAAGACCTCTTGAAATTATAATTAAGACATTTCTTATACCATTTAACATATTTAAAACTTTTTATGGCCTTAATTTTGATACAACTCACTTTAAGAGTTTTTAAGGACCCGCGGGAGATCTGTGCTTAAGGAGCCCGTCGGGCAGGCAATGATACATTTTGGTAGCCCGACTGGAAAACACAATAGGCCCGGGACGTCGGGCTAGCGATTTTGCGAGCCCTGGGATTCCTTTCCTTCTGTAAGCCGTGTCATTATTAAAAGCTGAGTTGTTATGTAAGACATAAGGCTGACAAAGTAACTTCAAAGGGATAAGTAATATACATAAGTATTATACCTAAACACCTTAAATCATCTATAAATTCCATAAATTTCTTTAATGAACCTAAAAAGATGAAAAATTTGTGCATTATTTACATTGTAAACAGATTTAACATTTGAGTTTATTTTGTTGATGTTTTTCATGTGGTCCATATATACACTAGAATTACACTTAACGTACAAATACCTATGAAACCTAATCAGATTATATTCCTGTTATGTAGAAACTACTAAAAAGATCAAAGAAACGGACACACTTTACCAAAACAATTCTCCAGTTTTAGCTGCTCTCTCTTTAGTCAGATACTCATTCATGAATATGAACTGCTTTATCAAAATTTGTGCTATTATGTTGTGTGATGAAATGCATTCTCAATCTCAGTACCTTTGAGTTCAGATGACTGGATTCTTGTTGCGTTACTGTCCGTGGTCTTTCTTCCAAATTTACCCTTTGTAACAAAGTCATTTTCATAGATATCATTGATGTTTTTCCCATGTTCTCTGTACATTTTTCTATATCTTCATTCACTTTCTGACAGTTTTGGTGTTGTTAAGATGCCACCAAACTAACACTAGTTTCTGAAGTGAACTGTGTTCCTCATCTGTGTTTGTGTTTGTGTAATCATGCAGAAAGGAACGTTTCATGGAAATGTGAAATGTTATTTATGCATAAAGGAACTTTAAATTGCTGCGGGACATCACTATAAATATGTTTCAACAATGTGTATTGTGTTCATGCAAATGAGATTTGATTGCATTTATTATCACAGATTCATTTAGTATATGTATAAAGTCTTCAGGGGCTTGACCCTTTTGATGCTGGCTGGTGTTTGGAACATTTACAGCTTTTGAAATGTTTTGAAAAGACAGCTGATCTTTATTTATTTTTTATTTTTTTAATGGTTGATGGATTAGTAGCTCTTCCAACACTGTACCAAATATTCAGTGATTTTTAAGAGGGTTTAGTCTTGAAAGGATCTTGTGTTCATAAATTTGGGCTAAATCTGTTGAGGTTCATTAAACTAAAATGTAGGCTACTTTGGCATCCAGTTAGCTAACCATCAACATTCTTACAGAATTTTTGAATAAAACACTTTTTATAATATATTTGTACAAATCATTTGAGCATCCTACTGTTGCCATGGTCAATTGTCAAGTCGTCGCATATAAGTGTTTTAAAATTGCTTTCACACTGCAAATTGTACTTGAGACACACTCAGTGAAAACACTAAACAGTTCTTTACATTAGACACATCTTTCAAAACTAACAGCTCATGTGTTTAATTTTGGAAACACCGCCTATTAAATGCCATTTACTGATACCTACAGTACACTCAATCATGTGTGAAAATATTTATACATAATTTGTTCCCTTATGATTAAGTAACTGAATGTCAGTAAAACTGCATGTTTTGGTGTTGTATGAAAGTAAATTGTAAAATTCTTTTGAAATTGAATTGTGAAATATAATCTGATGTGAATGCTAGTATATGTATGACATGCAATAGGTTATAGGTTGTCTCAGGGTTGAACTAGTGTTCTGTTCTCCATTCTTTTCTTCTTCCGTTTTGTTTTGTTTTGTTGTTGTTTTTTCATCTAGTCAGGTTGATTATTTTATTACTGCTATGCCAACATTTAGCTTTGTATATAAATTTAAATAGCTTCTGCATGTGAATTTCTTTGTGAAACCACAGTTTTAAAGACTAGCTGTAAACATTATTTACGATTATGATTCGATACCTTTTTTCTTTATGCAAAATGTGTGTAAAATGGCCATAAACAGGTTTTCTCATTATATACAATGTATCTCTAAACTAAAGCTAATTTGCATATTAATGTGTTTTTCTGCAGGGTAAAGTGTCTGCTGCTTGGGTCAAAAAGAAATGGGAAAACCTCAAGCAGAAGTACAAAGTAATTTTTTTTTATAAATTTTTTTTTTTTTTGTAAGTAATTTGTACTTATTTTTTTTATCTTTGTTTTAATACTGTTCATGTATTTATTTTGCTTGTTTTCTTGTTACAGGATCTTAAGTGTCCACAGTCAGGGGTCAGCACAGAGGATGGGGAACTGACAGCAGCATCCTGGAAGTGGTATGGGGTGATGGATGCTGTATTAGGAGGTGTTTGCCAAATCACTTTCAAAAAATAACCTTTTTTTTTCATTATTCTTTGATTTGCTTTGTTTTTATACATTGTATAATTTTTTAGTTTTTTCATCATTTCAAAAACTCCTTGTTTTTGAAGTTTTGATGCTGATATGGCACACAAAGAAATATCTGAAATATCTCAGGATTTATTAATTTGATTTGATTAATTTGCCTGAAAATAAACGAGTTAACAGTTATAAGTTTGCGGCTGTCTGTGGTGTCTTTAGAACCATTAGTCGACCAAAATTTTATTATTAGGTTAGTTGCAGGAATAAAAAGAAAAAAGGAAAATAGAAAGAAACTGTCTGCGTCTGTGACGGATCGTAAAGGGCTGGTCTTTGTGGTAATTTTGTGGTAATTAGAGGCTACATCAATCCAAACCTATCATTTATCGACCTCAAATATGGCTTATCATTTAAAATTGAAACGTAAGTAGTAGCACCTTACATGACGTTAATGTAGATAAATGTGTTATTAGGCATATCCGAGTGTTTGTGTGGACTGTGGAAGCAATTAGTGTATGCAATTAAGCATTTGTGTATGCTCATAATATCAACAAATCATTGTGATTTTGTAAAATGAAGAAAACAAAAACAAGGTGCGCTTCCTTCAACTGTGGAGTGCGTCATAAAAATGAACCAAAACCAGAGTATAGGTTACTTGTCTCACAGATGTGAGAAATATCGTATCTAGGCCAGGGCTGCAGCACAGCGGGTGGCCCGGTGGCCACTGTCCCTCTGCCCAGATCGGCTGAGCTGCCCCTCTCACCAACCCATTACCCTATCTCAAAGCGTTCTGTCACCACTTCGCTAAAGATTGACTGATTCCGCTGATCCTCTCCGTGTTTTCCCGCCTGCTCCGCAGCATCACTCACAATGTGCCAGCTCTCTGGAGAGAGGACTGGAGACAACAGTTCCCGAAGGTTGTTGCATTGACAGGTAGATGCATTACATTTCACATTACAGTCAGTGGTTGATCCGCTGAATTAATAATTTGTTAGGCTAGTTTGTTTTTGTATTTCTGTCGGTAATGATTTGCTCTTGGTCTTCTAAAAATGCTAACAACAAAATATCCACATTCTTAGAATTTCAAATCAAATTATTGTACCCGATGAGATCTAATATAGATAAAAAACAAGTTTGCTGTTGTTGGCACACTTTGTAGACAAAAAAATAAATAAAAAAGCCTTCACAAACAAATAAGACAGAGACGGAGAGAAAGACGGAGGCTGCTAAACATTGCAAACATAGATTCAAAGATCCAGCAAACCAACAGGTAAATCATCATATTTCCCATTATAATCACTTGTCTTAGTTGATACTAGTAATCTACAGTATATAACACATCATATTTAAAACATTTTATTAAAAGCATATTAATAGTAGGCCTTTAAATAGTTAAAAGATGTTCTAAGTGAGTTGTTTATTAGTAGGCTATATAATATAGATTTATGATGTATAATATTAAATAAAATTTTTAATACTTATACTTTCGTTGAAGATGAGGCAGAAGCAGGCTCAGAGAGTGAGGAAGAACCCACTGAGCATCAGCCAAATCAGACAGGTACAGGTAAGACTGTTAACTGGCTGACAGCAAGGGAATGTTACTGTGCGTTCACACCAGACGCGACTTGCGCAAATAAATTGCGCTATTCGCGTGTAGTTGGACGCTTGAACATTTTGAGTTTACTCGCTTCATTCGCGCATGAAATTCGCCTCATTCGCACGTGAAATTCACTTCACAACAGACGCGAATTCGCGTCAGGGAGGGGCTTCTGCCAGGCGGCTCCGGTCTCGTTGCGAAATGGCTGACATGGATTTTGTTGACTGTTCCACTTCTTTCTGCACACTTCCTCTGAATAAACACATCAACTCAATATGTATATATAGCTCAAATTGAGTAAAGAGTGTTTTTTACAACTTAACAGATTGTCCGACCTCCTCACTCACTTTCTTCCAAGCAAGATCCTTTTTATTCCTGTTTCTGCCAAAGTTCAAATTGTTCAACTCGAGCGATTCGCCCAAAACGCTCAATTTGCGCGCAGGATGTCTATTCGCGTCTTTGCATTGACTTAACATGTAAATCACTCGCTTAACACTTCATTCGCGTCTGGTGTGAACGCACCATTAGTGTGACAAAAAGAAAGAGGTACATTAAATTATTCAAATGAAAGTGTAATTACATTACAACAACATAAACTGAATTAGCAATAAGCCTGACAATTGTATTTACAATATGATTGTAAAAGGTTTGTTAATCATTCTCTATATTAAAAAGAAACTGCCCCAGAGCTCATTATGGTTTAGTTGCCCACCCCCAGTATGTATGCATGTATGTACTGAAGAAAGAACAGGGTAATATATTACATACAAAACGAGTTGACAATGCTCCTCTTAATATTACATTCCGATATCAGGTGCAGAAACTGCTGCTGCCAGACGGCTCCTCATGGCATCACCACAAATCACGTTCTGCATTCTCTTCATGGTTGGCGATATTATCATCGGTGATCACATCTTCAGCTTCAATTATGTCACCATTGGCAAAGCACATGTTGTGAAGGACGACACAGCATGTCACAACAGTATGTCACAACACACAGCATGACTTTAGCATGCCAAAAGCCCACTCAACAACACACCTTGCCCTGGAGTGATGCCTGTTGTAGCGAGCTTCAACAGGGGTAGCAACAGGTTCACGATAGGGGGTCATAATGCATATAGAGGCTGTTAGGCAGGGATACCCCCCATCTCCTAGGATGCACCGGCCCTCAGGTGGGTACTTTTTTTTTGTGATAAATTGCGCTGTGTTTCAGGACCCTTGCATCGTGCACAGAACCAGGAAAGCCTACACAGACATCCAGGAATTTTCCTTGGTGATCACACAGAGCCTGGAACTGAATTGAAAAGAACAGTTTCCTGTTGAAGTAACAGGCAGCGTTGACTGATGGAGGCTTTATACGAACATGGCAGCCGTCAATGGCTCAGACTGCCACACTGAAAACAGGAGAGCCTGCAAGCCTGGCAAATCCTGCACCCACCTCCTCTAACTCTTCACCTTGAGGAAGCCGAACGACTCTTCTTAGGAGGCCAAGGATGGCCTTGCTGACCCTGTGCACAAGCCTATGGACTGTAGACCGAGGGTTATCAAAGGCTGAAGCAACCACTCCATAGGATGCCGCATGGGCCAGCCAGTAGACGAACACTAGCACTTCTATTTCTATTGACCATCCCTGTTGAACCTCGTAAGGGACTGCGTTGATCAGGTGCAGTATGGATGCTTGGCTGAGGCACAGATCAGGGCGGAGGTCAGACTCCCCATCAAAATACAGCCTCAGGATGGGAACTGTGTCATTAATTTGACAGTATGATGTGGGGTTTCCACTCTAGAAAACGATCAACAAAGAATATATTATCATGCAAGTGGCCTGTCTTTATTTCTTGGTGTATAGTATTTAATTGAAATGGTTAAATATTTAAACTTAAAGCCAACACTGAAACTTTATTTAAAAGTTTTTTTTTTTTAGTTCTTTCACGGATATTAACAGCAAACAATAATAATTCCTTAAATATTATTACAAATTATTTAGAAAATATTTAATATAAAATATAAATTAATTTTAAGCATGTTCAATGTAACATTTTAATATGAAAATGGATAAGCGTAATGCAGCTGTTTGTAAGTTTGTGATGTATTGCATACATACAGCATTGTGGAAAAACATCAGCACCGGTCTCCGGACATTATGCTTGTGAACAGTAGATCTGCGTTGACGCTCTCTTTCTTGTCTCGCGAATAAGCTGGTAAGCATTTGTAGAACAGATAATGAGCAGTGTAGGGCACGGTAAGGATAAATAAACTTGCGAGTAACGGAAAAGAAATGTCGATGTGTATTTTTTGTGCAATGGCAAAAATGTCATGTAAGAATGTTGTCTATCTGAATAATTGACAGCAGATGTAAAATGAACGCAATTATGTCACCAGACGCAATTTTATGACGTAGTAGTGTTTTCCAAAAACGTGCATACTTTTCTGCTACACACTCAAAAGTATCTACTTCTTCTTCGCGAAAAAAGTACATACTTTTAGGGTATAGTACAAGCAGGCACATTGGGACGTAGGGTTGGGCTACAGGCAGGTGAGGTTTTTTTCAGGGTTGGAGCTTAACTCTGCAGGACATCGGCCCCTAACCCTAATCCAGGACAGAGTTTGCCCATGCCTGATACAGCCATTTAAATTGCACATGACAGTTTTTATATCAACCTTTCTTTAATAATATATTTGTTCTACTCTAATTCATTGTTGAAATATACAAATTTAAACAGTGGATATGAAAAAATGTTTTATTGACCATTTTGTTTTTTGTTTTTATTCTGTTTCAGATAAACTGATTGGGGCTTATTGGTGGGGCGGACGTGTGCGACTGCACTTGGCGCATATTGAAGAGGGTGATTGAAATATCTCAGGATATATCCCAACTCCCTGGCGAAGAGCCTTAATTGGAGAGGAGTCAATGGAAAGACTTCAGTTGCCACTCTTCAACTCAGAGAGGTTGTGAATGGTAAGGAGACAGTATATCTGATCACATACAGAGTTAGCTGTTTCTGTATCAGATATGAGTAAAAACAGTTCTTTACAATCTCAAATACGCATTATTATATATTATCATTATTTAGATCATTTCACACAGTATGCACAACAGCAGCTTGGCTAAACTGAGGATAATTTTTCATTACTTTGGGACAATATGCATTCTGGTTTTACTTCTTTCAATTTATATGAATTCTTTCCTCTCTCAGACGCAAAAAAACCCGTCAAACCTAAATTACAGTTTACTCGCTCTTTTCAAAACTGATAAGTTCAAAACTGACATAATACAAAATTGAATAAGACAGAAATTTGCTACATTTCTACAGTAATACCATCTTGAAATATATTCCAAATATTCCAAATTCCCCCCCCCAAAAAAGAAATATTATCAAAACTATTTATTACTGCTAAACATCTACACACATGGCTTTAAACTAATATTTTTCCACACTTGCCAATGGCTGGTGACTTCAGAACATTTACCGCCATCATTTTTATTTGTTTTTATGTGCCATGATACAGTATGTGCATTATTTCATTAAAAAAAAAAAAAGATTTTTCTATAATTATTATTATTATTTAATCAATCAATCAATATTATAACAATTATTTATAATAATTTAAAATTATATATAAAATAAATTAAAATAATACAATTATTAATTATAAAATTAAACAAATAATAAAGAATTGTCATTACTACCATAACTATTAGTTTTGTAATTTTACTGTTGTAATAATAGTAATAATAATAATAATACTGATCAAAATATTAAAATGATATTTGGTATTAATAATTGAATATTTAATCAATTGTAATATATTAATTATCAATGATGTAAAATAAAATGTAAAATAATATAATTATTATTTATAAAATTAAACAAATAAGTAAATAATTTTCATTACTGCCATAAATATTACCTTTGTACATTTACTGTTGTAGTAATAATAATAAAAATAATAATACTGATCAAAATATTAAAATTATATTTCATATTAATAATAGATTATTTAATCAATCGGAATATTATAATACTTATTAATAGTAATGTAAAATATATAAAACAAATTCAAATAATATAATTAATAATTAATTATAAAATTAAATAATAAAGAATTTTCATTACTACCATAAATATTAGTTTTGTCATTTTACTGTATTATTATTATTATTATTATATTATAATACTGATCAAAATATTAAAATGATATTTAATATTAATAATAGATTATTTAATCAATTTTAATATTATATTAATTATTAATGATAATGTAAAATATATGTAAAATATCTAATATGAAATAGTACAATTATAAATTATAAAATTAAACAAATAAGTAAAGAATTGTCATTACTGCCATAAATATTAGCTTTGTAATTTTACTATTGTAATAATAATTATAATACTGATCAAAATATTAAAATTATATTTAATACTAATATTGTATTTAATCAATCAGAATATTATAATAATTAATAGTAATGTAACATAATATATACTATTAATTAAATTAATAAAATTATTAATTAATTATAAAATCAAACAAATAATAAAGAATTGTCATTACTACCATATTAGTTTTGTAATGTTACTGTATTATTATTATTATTATTATTATTATTTGTAGTAGTAGTAGTATACTAATTTATAATACTATTATTATTATTATTTTATTATTATTATTATATTGATCAAAATATTAAAATGATGTAAAATACGTAATATTAATAATACATTATTTAATCAATCTGAATATTATAGTAATTATTAGTGCTGGGCACATCCAAAATAAAAGTTTTTGTTTACATAATATATGTGTGTGTGCTGTGTATATTTATTACGTATATATAAATACACACACATGCAGTATATATTTTTGAAAAACATTTGCATGTATTTTTACATGTATCGTCATAATCTTTATTATATAGAAATATATTTAATATGCAAACTTAACATATTTATGTGTGTGTTTATATATACATAATAAATATACACAGTAAACACACAT
>NC_081157.1:56052363-56065483 GCF_012432095.1 Onychostoma macrolepis | reverse complement strand
TGAGTTTCAGAATGTATTTGACAATGGTTTTTCTCAAATAAAACTAGGAAATGTGTTTTCTCTCAGAGCAGCTCTGCTGATGTTCATGTTTATGTAGTAGTTAAAACGGTGCCACTCAGAGGACATGCAGAAACAAGCAGATTATTTATATAGCAGTCTCTTCGCGCTTCACAGACACATATCAAATCTACTTTTGATTTATCCATCCATAAGATGCGCGTTTTACATGACATCCTCGTTATTCTATAAATTCCATGTTCACGACTGCACCGGGATTCCCTCTGCATCATGGAAATCATACGGCCTTAATTTATAACTTTTTTATAAATGCGACACACCTTCATCTGCACGGAGGGATGGTTTCCGCAAACATGTTGGATATTGCCTGCTTTTGCAGCCACTTTACATCTGCTTTTTTTGCAAATGGGATGCATCCTCAAGGACAACCCTGCGTTAATTTTTATATATATATATATATATCTGAAGTATTCCCATACTGCAGATTTTATCTTTTTTCCGGCGGGAATGGAGATTAGATATAATCTCTGTTTCTGTCATTTTCATTTTCTCCGCATACTCTGCGACTAGTAGTAGAGATTCTCTGGGGCAGCGGGACCAAAGCTCTGGAGACATCTGGAAAAATGGAGCGAAGACATAGCGGTCATGACAATGCCCCAACTTTAAGAGTCTCTTAAAATGCACCTGCCTCCCTGCACTTTTCCCTCTCCTTCTCCGCCGCTTCTTTGTGCGTCGAAAATCAGTATCTCAAAATATTAGAATATTTACATTTGAGTTTCAATAAATGACCATCCCTACAGTATAAATTCCGGGTATCTCTTGTTCTTTGAAACCAAAATAATGGAGAAGACTGCTGACTTGGCAATGATCCAGAAGACGAACATTGACGCCCTCCACAAAGAGGGTAAGTCACAGAGGGTCATTACTGAAAGGTGTGGCTGTTTACAGAGTGCTGTATCAAAGCATATTAAATGCAAAGTTGACTGGAAGAAAAAGGTGCACAAGCAACAGGGATGACTGCAAGCTTGAGAATACTGTCAAGCAAAGCTGATTCAAACACTTGGGAGAGCTTCACAAGAAGTGAACTGAAGCTGGAGTCAGTGCATCAAGAGTCACCACGCTAAGAAATCTTCAGGAAAAGGGCTACCAAGCCACTTCTGAAACAGAAACATTGTCAGAAGCATCTTACCTGGGCTAAGGAGAAAAAGAACTGGACTGTTGCTCAGTGGTCCAAAGTCCTCTTTTCAGATGAAAGCAAATTTTACATTTCATTTGGAAATAAAGGTCCCAGAGTCTGAAGGAAGAGTGGAGAGGCACAGAATCCATGTTGCTTGAAGTCCAGTGTGAAATTTCCACATTCTGTGATGATTTGGGCTGCCATGTCATCTGCTGGTGTTGGTCCACTGTGTTTTCTGAAGTCCACAGTCAACGCAGCCATCTACCAGGAAATTTTAGAGCACTTCATGCTTCCTTCTGCTGACAAGCTTTATGGAGATGCTGATTTCATTTTCCAGCAGGACTTGGCACCTGCCCACACTGCCAAAGGTACCAAAAGCTGGTTCAATGACCATGGTGTCGGTGTGCTTGACTGGCCAGCAAACTCGCCTGACCTGAACCCCATAGAGAATTTATGGGGTATTGTCAAGAGAGATCTGAGGGTAGTATGGGGCACAGAGACTCCTCTTAATTCCAAGCTTTTTGCAGACTTCAGTGTTGATCTAACGAAGTTGTTTTATTTTTATTATTGTAATTTACACAGTAAAATATGCATTATATTTCATGTATTTGTGTAATAGGGGTGCAAATGCTTACAGTGTTGACAAACTCTGTGCCTTGATCTGTTAATATCCATTTGGGAACTTCAAACTGATAAACAAATTTGACGATGCACTGTCACTTCTGCAGCGGACTTGGATTTTAGGAGATACGCCTGTGCCCATTTCGTGCAGTAATCTACTGATATTGCTGGTCTGATTTTACCAGCTTTCCAATTAACCCTTTAATGTTCTGCTCAACCATTTGGTAGATCACTTTTTGAGTCCCTATATCTTATTGAAAAATGTTTGGAACTGAACTCAAGCTGATTGGGTCATCTCTACAACTTGGTTGAGGTATGCTATGCTCCAAACATCCACTAGAGGTCACTATTTTTTGACAGCAGAACTTTTCACTCATCATGCTGCTAGCAAGATTAAAATTGAAAAATCACCTCTGACATGTGGACTATTTTTGGCTGTACTTTCAAAGGTGAGTTCGTTTTTTCAACATTTTATATCATCTAACATGTTACTTAACAGAATTATGTAAATTGATGCAAAACAGAAACCTCTTATAATGGTCAAATAATTTTTTAAAAACATGCTTGACCATACGGTTGAGTTGGCATTCCGACAAGTTCAAATGGAACCTTGGTCAGGTCAAACCATACAAAAATGGAAGAAAGACAGAATTATTAGCATATTAATATTTGTACAATCAAATATTTATTGTATGCAAAATGCATATTTAATTAAAGATTAGTAATATGTTAGAAATATGGACGTGGTTCCTTGATTGGTATGTAATATGTTTTATGTCTTTTCTCGTTTTCTGGCACACTGTGCACCGTATATAATATATATATATATATATATATATATATATATATATATAAAATATGTATATTGTAACGTCTGTGTAGGATCAGTGATGGCTGATTACACTTTGTTTTAAGAAACCTTTTAGCCTTTTGACATTTGCATATAAATGACCGAACTGGCCTCACCATTTACATTTATATGGGTGCTAAATTGCTGATGGTTTTCCCCCACTATCAAAAAGATAAGCAGGTCGCCTCTATGCTGTCCCTATCAAACTTCAAACACATTCCAAAGAGGAGGGAATGACCCCCGTGCCAGGCACCAGACCAGTTTCTCCACAATTTCCAATACACATCACACACACACCTAAAGACATTTTCTTTATTTAGGCCATAATTAAGCAGTTATAAATGTATCTGCTATATGCATGTGTTGTATGTATATTCCCCTATTATATTAACTTAATTAAAACCCTTTACTTGTATTAGTTAGACGTTAAATGCCTATATTCAAGTGTATGAGTGTATCTCTGCTTTAATATCGTCTGGAGGTTACTTTCTTCGTATCAAAATGTTATTCTCTTTATTTCTCACACAATGATGCAAAAGGGCCATAAACGGAGACAAAGGAAGTCTCTCCCGCTCAAAATGCATGCCTCTGATTGGCCACTCCACCCACAAAATGGGTGCGGCTATGAACTATCAAAAGTTCAGAACTCAGACTAATCGACGCTCAAAACTCTTCTTATTGAGACGGACACACTCCAAAATTCTCCTCTTGAGTTTAACCTCCTGGCAGTGTTATCTTCAAGTAACTTTGTGGACTTGCTGTGGACTTCTTCAACTCACTCCTAAAGAAATCATCGAGAACTTCTGATAGTGGGGAACCTTTGATAGTGGGGAAACCTGGTTTGATTGATCACAGTAAAGTTATCAAAGAATATTGATTGTATTGAAATTTTGGGGATCAAGGCTATATTTCAAAATCTATAATTAAGTGCTTACATGAACAGTGACTAAATCAGCACTTAATAAATTAATATTCAAGTAGCTTTATTGACATGGTTTTACAATAGTTTCACACTGGTAAACCATTAACAGCATTCTGATCTGATGTTATTAAGTATTGTCAAATTTACAGGCAGCAAACACTGCACATAATTATTTTATTTTATTTATAGTTTATGCAAATTCCCTTAACAATCATGCAGAAATTTGAGGCTCTCCTCTTCATGATATAACACTGATGTCTATCAGCATTTTTGGGATATTCCCCCACAAGAAGATATCTCTTAAGCTCAGTTACCATGTTAGAATGCACTGTTGTAACTTGCGAATAATCCTTCTCATATACTATGCACATCAGTCAAGTTAGTCCTTAACGTTATCAGTGGATGATGAGCACCTGAGCACACACTTGAACCGCATTTATTCTATTTATTCTCTAACTTATAAGGTGAAGGCTTTGATTGCTTCCTGTGTGACGTCTTTTTAATTGTTGTTGCATGGTGAAACACAAATATAGGCTATTCTGCAAATAACTGGATTGTTTATTCTCATGATATTTTTATTTAGTTTAATAAGCCTGATGAGTAATCAGCATTTCTACACAAACATTCCACACGGTCACCTTGTATTTTTTTTTTTAACAAACAGATAAGTACACTGGCAAAACACAAGACACCACCATTTCAATGATGACTCATCTGAACACGTCTGATTGGTCCTTGCATTCATAAGCTCAACAGAATTGTGTGTGATTGGTTATAATGTGCAGCACTGTAAGAATGTGTCCGTCTCTGGCTCAGCGCCAGCCAGCGAACAGACTTGAATTGAGCAGCTGGTGATGTGCCACACTGAACCTTCTAATCATGTTGGTGTGATTTGTATCAATTATAAAAAAATTAAAAAAAATTCTTTGGCTATTGAATAAAGTCGTTATTTTTGTTTTCTTTGTATTCTCGTAGCTTCATAAAATTACAGTTGAACCCCTAATGTCACATGGACTATTTTACTGATGCCCATACTACGTTTCTAGACCTTGATCGTGGTAGTAACCTTGCTGTCTATGCAGGGTCTGAGAGCTCTCTGGTTTTATCAAAAATATCTTAATTTGTGTTCCGAAGATGAACAGAGGTTTTTCGGGTTTGGAACGACATGAGGGTGAGTAATTAATGACAGACTTTTCATTTTGGGTGAACTATCCCTTTAGAAAATTTTTAATCCTCTCTTAGATCAAGAAATAGAAAAGGTCATAGCGCCAAACACTCGTCCGAAAGTCCAGTAGATCAATAATATACGGTGCGTAGATCCAAAAAATGCAATGTTTTATAGATAAAGAAGATCCACACTCATCCAAACAGTCCAAAAAGGCTTATATCATTTATTACTCAGGTCACAAAAAAGTGCAAAGGTGCAATGTATTGGGATATGCGTGTTGGCTTATTTGTATTTTTTGTATCCTCGTGATATTAAGTGTATTACGGTAATACATGGTTTAATGAGCGCAGGTGTGTGCCTGGTAGCACATGGCACTGAGGAAGGGTTAATACCCGAAAACGTTTTGCACTATTTAGTGACCTCTGAGTTATGAATGATATAAGCCTTTTTGGATCTCCTTTGTCTATAATCCTCTCTTAGAACATAACAAGGACAACAAAACACAGGGTATCATGGAGAAAAACCAGTGGGATGTGAAGCATATTCGTTTCAGGTCTGGCCGACTCACTAGTCTGGATTTTGTGGCCTGCTACCAGATTTGTCACATTGCTCTGCTGAAGGAGTATGAAGACTCGAAAAGAGCATTTAGAAGAAAGGTTTGCTAAACATTTAATGGGAGATCTTAACTCACAAACACATTATTACAATGATGCAGTGAATTGGAAGTGTAGATGACACTGAGATAAAATACTGCCATGTCTGTTTTGGGTTTTGGTTCATGTTCTTTTATTTCATGGTCTTTTATTTTGTAGTTTTGTCAGTCATCTTCTCTGTCATGTGATTCCCTTGCCCTCATGTTTCTTGCCATGTCATCCCTTAGTCAATAAGCTTGTTCGACTTCATGCGGCACCCCAAAGATCGGCTGCTGCCTGACAAAAGCAATGCATTCTGGTTAGAAAATCTGTCTGACTTTGATCGGCGCTGCAGCCGCTTTTCAATCACATGTGCCATCGAAGTACCGTGAGAGCAAAACGAGACCAGCCGCCAAGGTCAGGTGCTGCAGTTGCTCAAAAACGGCTGCGAAAGCCATGATGATGACACACTTTATTCTTATTGGTCAAATTGTGTGATGACAAGCACAACGTGTGTTGCGTGTTTATTCTAACAATTCAATTCCACTAATGCTCACAAATCTGTGGTTTTAAAACAGTAAAGCTTTTTAGTGTAGTCGCACTGTTATACTGAGTCACGTTTATCAAAAAACACTGATAAAAGCGTATGAAGAGTTCCAATGCAAAAGCCTCTAAAAGCCATCTTGGTCAGAAATGAGATAATGATACATATACTCCACACGTAGTATATGTTCATCAATACTTTCACTTCAGATGCGCTAAATCCCAGCCTCAACCCATTCAGAAGTACCAGTACTTACATACAAACCTATAAATATTAGCCAGAAAGAAATGCTAATTTTAAAGAAAAACGTCAGACGTACTTAGAGGCTTTTGCATCTGAACTCTTCATATATATATCTATCCCCACTTTATCGGTATTTAAATAGTATATGTTTAAGTTGAACTTTATTCATGAACAGATGGCACTGTATGAAGCAGTATATAAAATTAACACATTTCTGAAACATCTGTATTTACAAATATTGCATTTATTGCACTTCATCTGTGATAGAGTATGCAAACACCATGCGAGCGTCTCTACCGGGAGCAGAACATGTCCGACTTGACCTCTCCGCTTTTAATTCCGCCCCTGACTGCAAGCGGCTACTCTCGCCAGCTGGTGGGCAGGCTACTGTAGTTCATCTCGAACAAGCCTTGTGTGTCATGTTGTGATTGGTGGCCTTAGTCTTGTGTATTGTTTCTCATTGGTTGGATTGTGTCATGTGACCTGTATTGTTTGATATAAGTAGCCCTCGTGTTGCCTTTTTTCTTTGTCTAGCTTTGTTTCTGTAATCCTCTGTTGGTGAGTTCATGTTTCAAGTCAAGTCAGGTCTTTGTATTTTGGATTTCACTTTTAATTCAATAAACTGCACATGCCTTCAGCAAGCTCAGCTTCAGTGGATCCCTCATTACAAATACATTTTTAATAAAATAAAAAATCTGTATTGTCATTGCATTGCATGCAAATTATGCAATGCAATGACGATACTGAATATTACATACATACTATTGTTAGTACATTACAAATATTGGTGTCTGTATCAGCTCTGCAATGGTATTTCAGTGTTAAATGACTGTTTTCATCGATACCTCTCACTTCACACAGACATTCAGAGTGGACGAAGAGAAATGGAAGGAATGGCAGCAGAAAAAATGAGGGAAATATGTAACACCAGTCTGCAAGCCATTCCATTTCAAGAGATCATCCAACAAGGTATACTGTAAATGTAATCATGCTTTCTTAGATAAATAATTAATATACAAAGTTTCACAAACATTTCTCCATTAATTTTCGAATCTACCAAAGTTTTGAGTGCTGTATTACCTTCAAACATTACATTTTTAGCAAAAATAAATCTTTTGAAAGCAGAAGTCAAATTCCCTAAACTAAAAAAGCACAAAAACAAACCACAGACAGAATTGGGCTATTTTGACTACCCCATTACAGTAGTCTTTTTGCAGTTACTGCTACCATAAAAATACAATTATTTGAAAGTTAAAAGTTTTGGCCCATCCGGGACAAATATGCCTGAATATCGGCCAGCAGATAGAGGACCTGTCTTTGGAACACTGAAGGTCAAATGAATGAACATGAAATAGTATTCATCCCTTTAGCAACAACACCACTGTCAGTAAGAAATGATGAGGTACATTTACTTCCATTATCTAATGGGAAAGGGTCATCGCCCTCTCGGTCCTGGTTCCCCTTACATGTAGTATGGGACCACCGATGAGAAGAGCGGAAGCGCTGGTGTGGCAAGATGTGGCACGGAGAATAGGAGATCTCTGGGGTGTGGGATTTCTGGAGTGGAGTGTGGGACCTGTGGAGTGGAGTGGAGTGGAGTGGAGTGGAGTGGAGTGTGGGACCTGTGGAGTGTGGGACCGGTGGAGTGTGGGACCGCTGGTGTGGAGTGTGGGATCTCTAGCGCGGAGTTTCACATCTCTGCCGTGGAAATGGGGACCGCTGGCATGGAGAGCGTGAACTCTGGAGCAGAGTGTGAGAGCTATGGAGGGCATAGCGAGACCTTGATCTAGAAGTCTTTTCTGCTGATCCCGATGCCTGGGCTGACTTTTGTTGAACCCTTGGTGGTTCAGACCATGATGGACCTGATGGATGAAAGGCAACAATTTGCTTCAATTCAATTTGCTATACGCTGTCAGAGGAAAAAGATATATAATAAATGTTACGATGCTTAAAGGGGACATAACACACAGATTCAGCCAATCTCATGTTAAAGGAGTGGTTGATTGTGATTTCACTTTTTTAATTTTAGTTAGTGTGTAATGTTGCTGTTTGAGCATATACAATATCTGCAAAGTTGCAGCGCTGAAAGTTCAATGCAAATGGAGGTCTTTTAAAATTCTGGCAGTTTAATGCCTACAAAATGGCTCGTAGGGACTACAACGAACTACTTCCTGGGTCCGTTGCGTCACGAACCCAGATAAACCACACCCCCGGGAACATGCAACAAAGGGGCGAGGCCATGCTGCACTGCTTTAGAGAAGATGAAGAAAAAACTACAGGTGCAAGTAAAAATCTATTCATATATGAATTGCGATTCTGTCTTCTAATGGATTCACAAGTTGCAAAATCAATGTTCAAAAGCATTGGTTCTCAATCCTGTTCCTTGCGTTGCTCTGCTCTGCATCTCTCTCTCTCTCATTCAGATCATCAGCTCGGCTCCAACAATGAAATGTTCCATTTATACACTATTTTCACACAGCTATGAGAAGCGTTATACATGGACACGCATGCGGTTGTCGTACTGTATTAAAGCTTTAGTCAGGATAAAACCGTATATTAAAAGCTAACAGAAGCAGTAGCATTTACAAAAAACAGCGTATCTAAAAAAGACAACAACAAAAAAAAACATACTAATAAGATCCGTGCTTGCACCGGTTCTGCGCGATCCTCTTCACTAATATTCTCTGGGTCTCAATCGGGCTCAAATTGATAAGCAATATAGACGACGCCATTGTTTACAATACAACCGGAGCACATGCCACTGAGGTGAGGGGTGTAACGTTTAGACGCGCACTAGGGGTGGTCTAGCCAATCACAACACACTGGACCAGCTAACCAATCCGAGCCCATTGTGCATTTCAGAGGGAGGAGCTTCATAAAAGCAGGAAATGATCAGAGTGTTTAGAGGAGAAGGGACAGAGAGGTGTGGAGTAATTATAATAGCATTAACACATGTTAGACTGCACCCCATAAACACAATCAAGCCTAGAAAAATAACAGTCAACCACCCCTTTAATCTTGAGTACCAATGAGTGGTATAGTCAAAGTGTGATTATTAATACATAACATGAAATTATTAATTTTTGTACATCTGAATGAATTTAGGCCTATAGTTCTCCATAAATAAACATACATACAATTCACCATAAATAAATTAAACAAACATTTGTGTGGGTGGATTTTGTTTGAAAATGAATAAATATAACTTAATAAATAAATATTGCTCAACAAATATTACTTAAACTATAAATTTGTAAAATTGACAGGAAATTATACATTCATTCTTCATGCATTAAAGATGAGAAATTATTTTTTCAAAATGGATTCAAAGAGGGTTAAAAACTTCTCTTTAAGTCAACAAATATTTCCTCTCGTTCCTCCTCTAAAATTTCATTTGCCAAATGTTTTTTGGTCACCTGGAAGGAGGAATACCAGATCTGGTGGATGCAGAACTGGTGGAAGAGCTGATGAAGGAGGGATGGTAAAGTGAGTGGGAGAACTGATGGTCGGGTCTTCATTTAAAAGTAGTGATGACATTACTAGTGGTGGTTTTATAGATGCCTTCTGACCTAACGCCTCATCCATGGCATTATACCATGACCACGAGTTAGCAGTTTTCTCTCTATTGTCTGACCCAGTTGGTGGGCACTTCATTTCCTATGAATGAATGAATGAATGTGTTACGCCCCATCTAGGGTGAAGGCACAACATCACACAATCTTTTACAATCCCCAATACAATTGGGGGTATTTTAGTTTTTGGAGCCAACAAGGCCAAGATAACAAACAAAAGCCAACTAATTTTCGAACCTCTAAATTCCCTAGTTCGCAAAATAAAATAAAATACAATTACCTCCCTAACTCCCTGTCCAAAAACAATCAATAAAAGATTAAAAAATAAATAAATAAGATTCCCTACCTCCCCAAAATATTATTATATACTGTACAGTTATTTACAGTAGTAAGCGAACAGGTCCAAACAGGGGCAATCCAGAATCAAAGTCAGAGAACAGGCGGCAGTCAATATTACGAATAAATGGGCAAAGCAAACTACAATCAATCAATCTCTCACAGGTGAACACTCAACTAAACGCACACAAAGATACTCTCGGTCTTACTAACATGATTTGTAACTAACTGTCCACTTCCTGCTGGACAGACACCTTGCCCTCTTGCCCCATCTTTTGAATCAGTGTTCTGTAACAATATGGAAATGATTTAGGTGCATTTTTGTGTAAACAAGTCAGAAGAAATGAAGAGAGGCTCATAAAACTAATTCTATATTCTAGAATTATCAAAAACACCTATTATATAACCTACTCCCATCCACATTTTACAGCGTTTCTCTTCTCCGTGAAGAGACGCTCGTGTCGACTCCTTAAGGAACAGAGCCAACTCCTCAGCTGGGATGAGGCGAGGTGGTGATGGACCCCCACCAGTTAGATGGGCCTCAGCCTTCTTTCTATTAGCTACATGACAGAAAAAAATATGCTAAAAATCACTTAATACATAGCTCAAGTAATAGTTTAAAACAATTATGATTGATATGTAATTAATCAATAACTAATTAATAAATTAACTGGTACGATCTGGAATTAATATGAACAATTTGAGGTTTGTTTAAATGTGTGTTTGTGTGTTTTGGGTGGCCCGTCCATCGCAGGAATAACTTACCCAGCCCTATTAACCAAATTAAAACAGTGGCAAACCAATCCTTCTCTCCCTACATTTTGACACTCAATTTAAATACATTTAGATATACTATATATATATATATATATATATATATATATATATATATATATATATATATATATATATATATATATGTATGTATGTAAGTAAACTAAGGCGTTTATTCATACATATTGTTAAGAACAAAGAAACTTTGAAAAGAACTAACCGGCTGATCGCTGAACGTCTCCGATGTTCTGCACTTCTTGCAGGAACTGCTCCACAACAGCAATCATTTCATCCACAGCGTCTAATTCAACGAGCCTTCCGCTCGCCCACTGCAGACTTCTTACCATTGTCTGTAATCTATTATAAAAAAATAGAGCACAACTGCACAATGATGGATTGTTTATCTGCCTGAAATGAACTATAAACAAAAGAAAAACGTATAACGATAACCCATAACGTTTCCCTCAGTGCGTTGTCACCGTAGTAAATCTTTGTAAAAACCTTATGACTTACCTAGAAATTACAGACTGAATTGTATCCTCTTCCACATTATCTGAAAGACATAAGTGAGCGCATTCTTGAAAAACGCGTTTACAGTTACTCACAAAATTCCTCAACGCCATAACTGCATAACTGGCGGCATGTATTTTGAAATGCCGCCTCTTTCTAGGTTGTAAATACAACGTCATTATCATGTGACTATAGATAGCGCTGACATATCCGGAAAGAGAATGGCATACGACCAAGTGCGTTGGTACGTATATTGGTACGTCACTTTTAAATGTAATATTTATTAATGACAAGTCATTATGATGAGATTTACGTGACTATTATATGTCTAATCAATTTTATGCAAATTTGGATGACTTTGGCCTTGCCATTGGCCAAAACACTAACGTCTGTACACGAAATAACGCGTGTAGACGCAATAACGTGTACAGGCGTTATTTCGTCTGTACACGTTACGTGTAAAGACAAATTTAATAATACGGCCTTCCATAGTCACGTGACGCGCACAGCCGGACTCTGAGTGGACATCGCCTGACGGGAGAGCTTTCACGAGGTAAAGTATTTTTTGTGTACATAAGTATAAAATCAACGGATCTGTCATTTAAATGTACCATAAGCCTACTGTTCACATCTTTATTTTGTACGGCCCGCTCTTCAGCACCGTTAATGCCGTTATATCTGTGTGACGTCATTTGCGCAGATCTGCTAGAATTGAGAAAACCTTCTTTCGTTTCACATTCATGTCGGTCAAGGTAACGTTATTTAAAAAACAATATATCCTATATATTAATTTTACAATTATTATTAATAATATTTTCACATTTAAGCAGTGTTGTGTGAGAGCAGTCGCGCGCTCTCTCTCTCATCGTTTGTGGTAGAGCGAACGAGAGACAGAAAAGACTCACACAAGCCAATGTAGCCTATCCTTATGAGATAATAATAGTAAAAATAATAATAATTTTGCTTTTTAATAACAAATAATTACAATAAAAGTAAAACATGTATGCACCAGGGAAGAAATAAAAGTCATATTCAAATATTTATACTTTTTTTCTTTCTTTTTTCAGATTGTCATCCGAAGTGATCAGTCTAGCAGTCATCCTACATCTTGGATTTGTTCAGTTTGTACAGACATATGCATTATCTGATATTGAGTGATGCATTTTCTTTTTCTCCCTTTTGTTTGTGTCAGTAACTGCTGCACCCCAAAGCCTCCACAGCACTTGTCACAAGTCTTTGGCTTTGTAAGTATATATTTTTTAAGCTGACTGTCAAACATTTTCTACATTTTTTTTTATTTAGGTTCATTAAATATATGTGACCCTGGATTACAAAACCAGTCATAAGGGTCAATTTTTCTAAATTGAGATTTATACATCATCTGAAAGCTTTCCATTGATGTATGGGTTGTTAGGATCGGACAATATTTGGCCGAGATACAAATTTGAAAATCTGAAATCTGAGGATGCAAAAAAAATCTAAATATTGAGAAAATCACTACCTAAATGAAGCTCTTAGCAATGCATATTACTAATAAAAAATTAAGTTTTAATATATTTATGGTAGGAAATTTACAAAATATCTTCATGGAACATGATCTTTACTTAATATCCTAATGATTTTTGGCATAAAAGAAAAATAGATCATTTTGACCCATACAATGTATTTTTGGCTATTGCTACAAATATACCCCAGCGACTTAAGACTGGTTTTGTGCTCCAGGGTCACATATGTCATGCAGCAGTTATTTATT
>NC_081157.1:56039824-56052263 GCF_012432095.1 Onychostoma macrolepis | reverse complement strand
ATTTCAACACCGTTCAAGCTATCCAAAAGATGTTTGTAATTTAAATCACCTTGATAATAGATATGCCTAATACATAAAGAACAAGGCATTTATAGCTGTATTTATAAACTGCTTACTAATGACTATTAATGTTGGGACAATGCTTTATAAAGGATGAACTGACTATTTACTAATGCTTACCTAATGATTCATAGCGTGCAGTTATTTAGTGCATCAAACTATGTCAACACAGTTCAAAATATCTCAAAATACCTGTTCAAAATAATTATGTGCAATTTAGCATCCTCAAAGTCTTGATATCAGACATAGTGAGTACCACATGAATCCAAACATGAGATATGTCAAATTTAGAGTGTCATTTTTCATTTTTTTCTTGGTTATCACTAACACACACACACAAACAGAGACAGAGTGAAATCACAGGCTCACTTGGTTTTTCAGTAATTGAGCCCAAAGATTCAACAAAATAAGTCTAATGTCAAAGTAGTTTATCTAATACATTTCTCTTATACCTGAATATATATCCACATGCAACTGCTAATAAAAGTAATTATGTCTGAGAACACTGTTCTCAGCAACAAGATATTACACAACCCTGATTAAAAATATGCATATACCACCATCTAGTGGTTATACTAAATATTACATTTGACTATTTACTCCCTTTGAACTAGAAAATACTACTCTGCATATTTTTAACTTAAAAATATTACTTGAAAAATAGAATAGAATGTGTTGTATTGTACATTGTAATGTATTGCTTTATATAGAAATGCATAATCTATTGCTTCGAATATTTGAAACTTCCTGGAGGAGGATAAAACACATTGTTTTGTTTATTGTATTATAAATGTAAATATTACAACATGACAAGATTACTGAGTTAGCATTTCATTCTTATATGCTATTGTACTCCTCCCCACTGGGCAAAGTTACGTCCAGTGGACGTCTTTTTGAAGTCTTTGCAGACGTTGAAAAGACGTCCACTGAGGAGCCAGAATGAAAGTTTTTATGACGCCTTTTTTGACGTGTTCCGAGCGTCTGATATAGGCGTTCATGGAACCTCCATACAAGGTTAAAAACTAGTTGAAGTGGACATATTTTTAACATCATTTAAGGTTAATTTAGACACAATTTATACTGTTTCTGGACCAAATAAACACTCTCGGGATGCATTAGATTTAAACTCATGTTATTTCAATGTAATTTACATTTGTAATTGCAAAGCAACTCACAGACATTGTGTTTGTCCAAAAATCAACTTCAATGAAACAGTGTTTAATTAAATGATCAAATAACTAATGATTAAGCATTTGGTCAAATCAACTGCAAATCAAAGACAGTAAATCTCTCAAGATCTCAGCAGAGGAGGATCAAACATCTCCACAAACAGCATCACCAGCTTCACTCATTAGATTGACTTTATTTCTGTCAGACATCTATAGCTTTTATTGATAATTACCAGAGGTTTAGATGTTGATATGTTTAATTTGAACTCACCATTGTGGTGGACAGTGTTTTCTTTAGTTGGGATCTTGGTCTTCGTACTTCTTGTGTTAGCTATTTTTAAGGTCCCTGTAACAGTATGTTTGTTGTGGCAGAGAAAACTGAAATCAATTGTTAACATTTTGCTGTTAATGATGACAAAATCGTAAGAAAATTAATCTCTCATGTTGGGTTTCAACTGTTATATATATATATATATTTAAGGATGAAAAGCATGTACACAAAAATTGAGCAAGCCCATCATGTAGTCACACACAGACATCAAGATTTTGCGCGTGAATCACAACAACGGTGACAATCAAAACAAAAAAAGTCAGGAATTAAGGATGAGTTTGTTCTATGAAGCCACCCATCATGCATTGCAGCATGAAGCTTTTTTGTTTGCTTTGATTGTCACCGTTGTTGTGATTCATGTGCAAAATCTTGATCTCTGTATGTGACGCGTTTCCTCAAAATATCTCATGCACATGCATTTTGTCCATCTTCACAATAAGCGATCATTTCAATGCTCTTGGTACAGCTTCACAAGATTTGGTGGCTATAAATGCTAAAACATAGCTTAAAATAACATCAGATGCTCAATTTGTGATGATTTTACCATTACCAAAAATAAGCTAATAACATCTGATCTTGCTTCATTTTAGCTTCCTTTGCCAACAACAGTTGTGTTTCACAAAAAGACACAGTCACAGCAGCCAATGAAAAGCTAACACGAGAAGTACGAGGACCAAGATCTTAACTAAAGAAAACACTGTCCACCACAATGGTGAGTTCAAATGAAACAAATACCAACATCTAAAACTCTGGTAATTATCAATAAAAGCTATAGATGTCTGACAGAAATAAAGTCAATCTAATGAGTGAAGCTGGTGATGCTGTTTGTGGAGATGTTTGATCCTCCTCTGCTGAGATCATTGTCTTTGATTTACAGTTGATTTTACCAAATGCTTAATCATTAGTTATTTGATCATTTAATTAAACACTGTTTCAGTGAAGATTCTTTTATTTTCATGATTTTTGGACAGTGTCTGTGAGTTGCTTTGCAATTATAAATGGAAATTACTTTGAAAAAAACATGAGTTTAAATCTAATGCATCCTGAGAGTGTGTATTTGGTCCAGAAACAGTATAAATTAAGTCTAAATGAACCTTAAATTATGTTAAAAATGTCCACTAACCACATTTGAACTAGTTTTTAACCTTGTATGGAGGTTCCATGAACGCCTATATCAGACGCTCAGAACACGTCAAAAAAAGACGTCATAAAAACTTTCATTCTGGCTCCTCAGTGGACGTCTTTTCAACGTCAGCAAAGACTTCAAAAAGACGTCCACTGGACGTAACTTTGCCCAGTGGGTCTTCATCATTTAAATTTAATTCTGGTTTATTGGTGTTTAAGAGAAGAACCATGTTGCAAGAGCTTATTCTATCTCTTACCTTCTAGATATATACCTTTATGTATTGTAAAGGTTAATATTTACTAAATGACAATGTTACTGGGTTGATAATTCATTCTTATGTGCTCCTTATGATCTGATTACAAATACTTCTAGTTACTTTGTGCTGCAGATCTTAAATTCCTACTTGAAAAAAATGTATATACATCATGTAAAATAAACTACTTCTTAATAAATATCATTTTCTTCTTAAAATACACTACAACAAAAAATTTTACTTTTTCTTGCAGAACATATGATCTATAACCATTTTTAATAATTATTTTAATGATCTGTAAACATTTGTGAAATAGTTTTGCCTGCATTTCAGCTTAGTCTTCATCTGTGAGCTGAACTGTTTTAGGGTTACATCCATGGGATTATGTCAATTCAGATGTCATTTCACAGGATGTCATAGGTCAGTATCAAATGAGTTTCAAATTATGATTTGCCGCACAAAAATGTATAAGTCCACGTGTATATATCTTTTGATCTTTTTTATGTTGTAATTAATCTAATTATTAACCTAATTATATAAAATTATGTTGTCAGTGCCCTACAAATTAACTGGTTCTGAGATTTTTTTCCCTAAAACGGACAGAATCGGATAAGGCTTAAGACACTTCTTAAGCTGTAATGCAATAAATACATTAAATAAATAAATAAATACTGATAGATTTTTTTCTAGTCAGTAAAAAGATGTTTAAAAGTCTCTCTCTCTTTCTCCCTCCCTCACCCAGCTCCTCACTTCCACACTCAACACACACACAAACAAAGACATTCCCATCCACCCCCACACACACATAGTGCACACACATCAAATGTTTTTTAATTTTCTATTATTCATAGACCTTTTGTAAAGTCATGAAACTAACCATACATCTTCAGAATTACTTGTTATATTTATGTAAAAAGTTGCACTTTAAATATATAAAAAAATTACTACTATGTTCCTTTACTCTCACTTTAATAAATCGCCATTTCAACACCGTTCAAGCTATCCAAAAGATGTTTGTAATTTAAATCACCTTGATAATAGATATGCCTAATACATAAAGAACAAGGCATTTATAGGTGTATTTATAAACTGTTTACTAATGACTATTAATGTTAGGACAATACATTATAAATAATGAACTATTTAATCATGCTTACCTAATGATTCATAGCGTTCAGTTATTTTATTTTGATGGTCCCTTTTGAACATTCTGTTGACACTAAGTAACTGTCTGCTTCATATCTACTAACTCCTTATTGTGTAGGTCTCCAAACAAATATTCTACTGACTATAAGTAACTTTGCAAGAACTTTTTGTTCCTTCTGGTGATTAAACAGATGTTTAAAAGTATCTCTCTCTGTCTCTGTCTCTCACCAACCCCCGCAGTCACACTCACACTTATCACCCCCCACCCTCACCCTCTCACACACTCATAAAGATGATCAGATGTCTGGGATAGTTTTTTAATTTTCTCTTATCCATAGAGTTTTGTAAAGTCATGAAACTAACCATATTTTGTCAGAATGACTTTTTCTATGTATATAAAAAGTTTTGAAGTGTTTGGAAGCTGCACTTTAAAAGATACAAGAAAATTACTGCTATCTTTTTTTACTGTTACTTTAAAACAGAAGTTAAATTTGCTAAACTAAAAATGAAAATAATAAAAAAGCACAGACTAATTGAATAAAAAAAGGCTATTTTGATTAACCCATTACACTTTACAGTTAGTGCTATCATACAAATACACTTACTTGTAGGTTTAAAATTATACGTCACATTTATTGTCCAACTATAAATATTTCAGCAAAATGTATATTTTAGAGTTATTACGCCCCTATTTCATTGCGCTCTGTCTGTTTAGCACGCATGCGCGGCGGTTAAAAATATAAATCGATATATCGTACAAATGTGTGAATGGGGCGTAAAAGCAAACACAGCAGTGTTTCATTGATGAATGAGTGCGTGTTCTGCTGTGTTCTCTGCTAATAACCTGACTGAATTATGCGAGCGGCGTTACTATGTTGTCACTGAGAAGCTGCAGCTGTGGTGTGGATGGTTTTTGGTGTGCCGGCAGAACAACAACAATGCGCTACATGTTTCCTTCCCCCTCATTTTTTCCAATTGACGGAAATCCGTTGTAGCGACTGAAAACTTTAACCCCTGTATTGGTAATATTATTACAAAACACAGGATTGCCATCCCATGGTAAATAGGAATTACACAAGCTTCAGTCTGGATCCAGCCCTTACGAAGACCTGAGATGACAGAACACCTGAGAAGAGATGATGCCCACCCTCAGACAACATACAAAACTACTAAATCTTGCTATAAGTTTGATTGCAACATATAATCATTGCTGTTAATAGTGTTCACCATCTGTTTGATTACATGACATTAACTAACTGCTCGATTTTTACCGTACATTTCTGTCATATGGACACCAACTTGAGATCATCACTACTGATAAACTATTACTAAATATAATGTAGAAACTTTAATTGTCTGTAAAGCTGCTTTGCATCGTAAAAGTACTATACAAATAAACCTGAATTGAATATTTCCTTTCTTTTAGCCTGGTCATCCTAAAAGCCTCCCCATGGAGATTGGCCTGTCATTCATAACCAATAAGGGTCCCAGTGTTCCTCAGATCATTAAACTGCTGGACTGGGAGGACGACACAGACCACTGCGACATGGTCTTGGAGCGGCACATGTACATACTGCATGAACTTGAATAGTTTCATGAAGCTCCACAGAGGATCTGCAGCCAGTGAGGCATGGAGACCTGAAACCTGGGAACCTGTTGGTGAACCAGAACTCCCTGGAGCTCAAACTGATCGACTCTGAGTGCGGTGCCTTCATGATGTTCAGTGTTACGAGCTACTCTGGTAATTATCTCACAGAAACACATCCTATATGTGATCAACATGTGAATGTGAACGTGTGTCAGTCATCTTTATTGGCACAAGAGCGTACTGTCCACCAGAAGTCATGCCAAGCTAATGACCGTGTGGTCACAAGGGATACTCCTGTTTGAAATGGTGTGTGGATATTATCCCACAGACAACAACCTACACACACAATCAAAGAGAGCAACATGCACCAGACCTAGCGCGTCACAAACTGAGATCTTCAAAGAACAAAAATGGACAATTTGAATAAAAAAATAAAATAAAATAAAAAACACTATAAGCACTGAGCTAATCTCTCTTCACATTTTGCTCAGAATGATGTCAGATGATTTGTGTTCGTCTGCAGTCTCATCCTCAGCAGAGACACATTCTGAACAAGATGCATCTCCACGACTGGTTTAAGAGTCAATGATTAGCCATTTTCATTTTGTTGTTTTCCGGTTGTTTTTATCAGCAGTTTTTGGCAAGTCAATTTCACTGTATGTTTAATGTATTTAGACAGATAGCGTTTATTTATTTTTCTGGTCAAAGTAAGACATGGAGAACATCAGAAAACAACTCCTGTTATGGCCACCCATAGTAGCAAACAAAATTATTCAACCCCCCAAAAGACCAATTATCTATTTCACAGTGATTTTTGAAATTTATTGTTTTTGTATTGGTAGTGTTTGTGGACTTATTTTTTGGTCTTTTTTCCTATGCACATTACCTACAGGTGTGCGATGATGATGATTATTCATTCATTTTAAAAAGTTCAGTAGCATATTTAAAGAGATGTCAATATAGAGCATTTTTAAAATGGCATACTTAACATTGTTTAAAATCTTCACTTAAGTGCCATATATTATATCTGCTTGTGTGATGCAAGATGAACAGTACTATATTTAAAAAAAAAAAAAAAAAAAAGCACATTAAGTTAACTCACAGAATATGGGCTGCTTTTGGTGCTTGACACTACATTGGGTCATTTTGTGTTTCAAGAATGTGGTCCAAGGTTAAGAATATGCTAGAAGTTACATAAATACCAAGTGTTTTTATCCATTTCACATTACCTACAATAGATGACTTCCATCGATCACATCTTCCCGAAGATAGAGGGCATGTTTTCTTGCGTGACTGCATGCATTCGCCAAAACTGATTTACCGGAGACAAAACGCGGACCTCAAATAAACAAATAAATAAAAACCAGGCTAACTGCGTCAGCTCGACCAGCAGGCGGTGTTTTCCGCGTGGTCCTAAAGCCTTCCTCGAACGACGGTGATAAATCAAACACTTGTCCGAAAAAAATAATAATTAATTCTCAATTTAGAGTTTGTTATTATGGCGGTGGTCGTTGCTTTCATACGGAACGGTTGTAAATCCTTTAGTGTCTTCTCTTCTACTGGTCAGTGCGGTTTGTTTAACAGTTTCTCCTCCTAATCTCATCTATATCGCTATGAAATGGTGTATTCTGCGTAGAATTCAAATGGATCTGCGCGACTATATGATAAAGCGCCTTTCAAGGGATATTTTTCTAGTCTTTGATATGATCCTCTCTGTGCTAGCTTGTCTGTCGATCGGAGCAGACTGACACAACACCAAACCACACTTCACTCGCCAGATCGAAAACATTCTTATTCTGTCTGAATCATTCACTGCCCACTATTTAGTACACCATGCGCCATTCATCACACAAAACACAAAATGACCGTCCTCGGCCGCGCCGCGCTACTTCAGCGTCTCTTTATAGCGCAGGGGGCGGGACGCTTCGGATTCTAGAGAGCTTTGATTGGACAGAAAGAAGTTGATTGGCAGAAGTTAAGTTAGAGACTGTACGTTTTGAATGCTTATATCTTCTAAATGCAAATTGTGTCATCGTTTTGGAGCACACTATAGATTATGTTAAGGCTAACACATTACTAAAAGCAAAAACAAAAAAACTTACTTATTTTTATGGCAGTAAATAGCCAAGTTAAAAGAGCTCTTTCAAAAGTTATAGTGGAAAAATTATTTTATTAAATTAAAATGTGTATGATTACATGATTTACAAAACAGTTCCCAGAGGACAGCTTTATTCATGAGTTTACAATGTGTTGTACCAGAAAACCTGAAGAAGAGCACAGTATTTTCAGGGGGAATAAATGTTTGATCAGAGAAACTGAGAAAACCATCGATTTACTGCCAAAAACATTTCTAGGAAAAAAACAAACAAAAAAAAAAACCCCACTAAGGATCACTGTTTAAATGACTCTCTCAAAGCAAATAAGTAAAAGTGAGACAATACTGCACTGCAGTTCTTATTTTTTATTACTAAACATGTGCAGCTAATGTGATCGCTGTAATGCACTGACCGAGATCATCTCTCAAAGATGCAACATCAAGTTTTGCACAATTTTGAACAGGGCATTTAAACAATTAGACAAAAACAAACGAACACTACAGCTTCCTTACAGAATATAAATATTATTTGACCCCATCTATGAAATCCTTGCTGAAGTGACAATCTAATTATGAAATAAAGAACATCAACATAGTCGTAGCCATAAAAATTACGAAAATAGATGTGTGTTTGCTGCTGTAAATGATAAGAGTATATTAAGGGATTTGAAATACAGTACGCATTTCTAATTTATAATATAATAAATGCTGGAATTAATAACTTTATTGACACTTTTTTATTATTTTGTGCAAAAAATACCAGAGGTTTGCTTTCTAAACACTGATTTCAATCATCTCTGGGTTTACTTTCGGTGCAGAAACACCTGCTTATTCTCATATCATTTGGTTCAGAAACCTCTTTTCTAGCACCAGCACCAGAAAGTGCAAACAGACCTTAATATCAATCATCAAAATTTAAAGAAAAGCTTATTTATTTGTAGCGCAACATTCTGCCAAGAAGCTTATTTAAAGACATGCCTGATACTTGTCAAAATAATTTGACCTTTGGATGCTGATCATGATTCTGATGCTTCAATTCTTATCTGGCAGCACCTATGAAGCACCTATAATACATGTTAGTGTTTGGAGGCTAAATAAAGAAGACTTATATAGTGCTAAAAAAATTGTCAATACCCTTCGGAATTTTTTTACAAAAAGAATATGCATGAATGAGAACAGAGTGCGTGACTTGCTTGATGTTAAAATGATTTTTAAGTGTAGTAGGCCACAAAAATATCTCAATGTGTTACTCGTGCTGACTGACGCATCCTGAATTGCGCAAACAGTAAGTCGCCTCTGTCATGCACACGATCCTGAATTCTGCGGAGTATTGCACTTGAGCAGTCTGACACTCACAGAAATACAGTATTTAAAAAAAGATTTGTTTGGGTGTGTTTTCACACATATATTTCTTATTTTTATTTATTTATTTACTTATTTATTGTGTAGGCCTATTTGTCATTCAGCTAAAGACAGTTCAGCTACCTTTACAGTAAAGGTTTTTGCACATTGAGTCCAAAATTCTTGTCCGAATTTTTCACACGTTAAAAAAATAACTACGACCATATGGTGTGTCAATCACGTTTGCACACTGCCTTCGAAACTTTTGTCCATCATAAAAAAATTGGACCAGGTTCGATTTTCTGCGTTTTCGCATGCATAGCAAGCATTTTGATAGGAAAGGATGATGAATACGAAAAAAACCCCGAAAAAATGCATATGAACATTTCGGACTCTAAGAATTATGCCAACTGTTGATCGTCTGGTTTTTCAAAATAAATGCGTTTCTTTTTAATAGATATTTATAGATGTTTAATTCTTATCAAAATAAATGAACATAATTCTGAAAATATGAAAAACTAGACTGACTGTAGTGCCAGCTTTGGATGCATGTGGGCCTTGACAAAGCTTTCTATTAATAAATATATTGTAAATTTAGTAGAAATACATTTGCATGGCATAAGTTTCTGACAAAAAATTTGTGCTGTCAATCGTTTAAAAAATTTAATCGCGGTAATCACAGTCGTGGACTGTGATTAATCATGATTAATCACAAATTTAAAATACTAGGATTTACGTGTAAATGTGTTGAAAAAGAAATGCATGACAAACTAGTCATGCAAGGAAACAGAACCTTTCACACTTCCGCCAGGTATGAGAAATAATCCTTATTCTTTTGTTTTTATTCAGCCATTATCAGCCTTTAAACTGGCAATTGAACGTTTACCATGCCACATCGCTTCAATCCCAGTATACATTTACCCAACTATTATCAAAAGTATTTCTAAATAAATACAACAAAACATTTTCTTGCGACCTTGCGTGCAGTATTATGACAAAATGCATTATGAAGAAGAACTGCACCTGTTCTGCAGCTGCATTAGAGCTAACATTAGCATCATGCTACATAAGACAATTTATGAGATTAATAGTACACTTTTACTCAGAACTCACTTCAAACCACCATCGAGTGTTTGTAATAACTTACAAACCCTTTTGCGATCACACGTGGAATTTGGTCGTTTACTGTTGTTAAAATATGCTATTTATAGCCTTATTTCGCTGCACAAATTAGCATTTCAGATGTACACATTAATCTAAAAAAATCACATACAGACTATATCTATCGTAATCGTGTGTTTATTATCTTATATAATCTATAGTGGCTGTTGTCACGTTTATTTCTGCTGTGTAAAAGCCTTAACATCTGCTCTGCTGAAACTCACGTTGTTTGATGTTACAACCGCCTCTCCGTTCTTAAGTTGCCAGGGATACATACCAAGTATAATACACATTAGTAAAAGGATCTATTTTCATTTTTATTTAAAATGTAAGTCTATATACACTTTGGGCGGCTGCCGTACATTATAAAAGTAGCCCAAAAAACCGCAACCCACTGCTCTGTAATTTTTCCCGCGACTGTATTTTCAAAATAGCCCACTTGTGCCGTTACCCTGGCAACACTGGTTCGCTGTACCCTCATCACACAATGATAGATAACCTTCCGCGTTGCGATGACGGGAAGAAGTTGGGGTCAAACCTTATCAAGCGATTAATTTGCGTTAAAAAAATATTAACGCGTTACATTTTTTTGATTAATCGCATGCGTTAACGTTGACACCCCTACAAAAAAATATAAAAATTGACTTTGCTGCAGTTTAGAAACACAATGCAGCTAAAGCCACATGTCTTACCATGTTCTATCACTGATTCTTGAGAAGTGGGACAAAACAGGGTAAAATATTGAAAAAATAAAACCTTGTACTCAGACAAATGAAACTATATTCATGTATCTTATCTGTACTAAGCTACTGAACTATGCTTTGATTCAACCTTCCAACTTTTCTCAAAATGTGCTTTTTACCTGTCCATCGCTTACTTTTCAATTAAGATGTTTTGAACATTTCAAAACCCATTCTCATGTAAGCAGACAGGTTTTCACACGTGACCAACAATTTCTCAGCAAATATAAAATATCATAATCAAATATTATCAAAATATTAATCTGACGGAGGTGACACATCTGATGGCGTTGGCGACATTTCAAATACAATGAATCAATCAATTACTGTATTAAAACAATCACAACAAACAGTGAGTATGTTATTGTGCATAAAGCTTTTATTCAAGATTCACATTTAAGTATTTTGATATATCATTGGAACACAACTTAACTATTTTCTCTCATCTCAGAACAGTATGTCTGTTGTGCATCTGCTATGGTAACAAGGTCACTTTTGAAAACAGTTAAATGAACAAATAAAACAATTAGTTGTTACCTCTATCCATTTTCATTCACCAGAATCTTAATATTCACATTTAAACATTTTTTAAAAATTAGCTCAAAATGATCAGAACACATGATCAGAATACAAATGAACTGTATTATTTATGTTTTATCCAGTGTATGTGTTCCCTCAGCCGTATGTTCCCTCAACCCCATCTCTGCTAGAAGTGATGACTATCAATCCACAAAAGCAACATATGCTGTATATTTAGTATTAATATATATATATATACAGTGGGGCAAAAAAGTATTTAGTCAGCCACCAATTGTGCAAGTTCTCCCACTTAAAAAGATGAGAGAGGTCTGTAATTTTCATCATAGGTATACCTCAACTATGAGAGACAAAATGAGGGGGAAAAAATCCAGAAAATCACATTGTAGGATTTTTAAAGAATTTATTTGCAAATTATGGTGGAAAATAAGTATTTGGTCAATAAAAAAATTTAATCTCAATACTTTGTTATATACCCTTTGTTGGCAATGACAGAGGTCAAACGTTTTCTGTAAGTCTTCACAAGGTTTTCACACACTGTTGCTGGTATTTTGGCCCATTCCTCCATGCAGATCTCCGCTAGAGCAGTAATGTTTTGGGGCTGTCGCTGGGCAACACGGACTCCAAAGATTTTCGATGGGGTTGAGATCTGGAGACTGGCTAGGCCACTCCAGGACCTTGAAATGCTTCTTATGAAGCCACTCCTTCGTTGCCCGGGCAGTGTGTTTGGGATCATTGTCATGCTGAAAGACCCAGCCACGTTTCATCTTCAATGCCCTTGCTGATGGAAGGAGGTTTTCACTCAAAATCTCACGATACATGGCCCCATTCATTCTTTCGTTTACACGGATCAGTCGTCCTGGTCCCTTTGCAGAAAAATAGCCCCAAAGCA